>NC_029787.2:32532422-32549724 GCF_000816755.2 Arachis ipaensis | reverse complement strand
AGCATGGTCAGTATAAACAATAACCTTAGAACCAAGTAAATAGGACCTAAACTTATCAACAGCATACACAACAGCTAATAATTCCTTTTCTGTAGTTGTATAATTCTTTTGAGCATCATTTAACACACGACTGGCATACTAAATGACATGTACAAGCTTACCATGCCTTTGTCCTAAAACAGCTTCTATAGCAAAATCACTAGCATCACACATTAATTCAAATGGTAAATCCCAGTCAGGGGGAGCTATAATGGGAGCAGAAGTAAGGTTTGCTTTCAGAGTTTCAAAAGCATGCAGACAATCAGAATCAAAGACAAAAGGAACATCAACAACCAACAGGTTGCTCAATGGTTTAGCAATTTTAGAAAAATCCTTTATAAATATTCTATAAAATCCTGCATGACCCAAGAAACTCCTAATTGCCTTAACATTAGTTGGTGGTGGTAATTTTTCAATTACCTCCACCTTTCACCTTTGCACCTCAATTCCCTTACTTGAAATCCGGTGCCCAAGAACAATGCCTTCGGTGACCATAAAATGGCATTTTTCCCAATTTATTCTCAGGAAGGGTGTGTTGAATAATAGCACTGCATTCCTTGGTTAACACCACAGTTTCTTGCTCCTTCCAATTCCTCTTGTGTGTCAACAACTCTTTCATAAATTTAGCATAGAGAGGCATTTGCTCTAGAGCCTCTGCAAAAGGGATGTTGATCTGCAGCTTCTTGAAGACATCTAAAAATTTAGAGAATTGCTTTTCTTTGGACGCCTTCTGAAGCCTCTGAGGATATGGCATTTTTGGCTTGTATTCAGGGGCCTTTGGCAAGGTGGGATAAGTGTCAAGAGAGTCAGGAAATGGGTTGTCTGCACGTTTAGGAGGGGCGTGCTCTGCTTCTTCCTTCTTCTCCTCTGGAGCTTCCTTTTCAACTAGATCTTCATTGACCTTAGTCTCAGAACCAGCTACCTTACCACTTCTCAATTGAATGGCCTTGCAATCTTCTCTTGGGTTCACTACTGTATCACCAGGGAATGTATTTGAAGACCTTTCAGGTAATTGCTTGCTCATTTGACCCATTTGCACCTCCAAGTTTCTAATGGAGGCTCTGGTTTCTTATATGAAACTCATCATCACTCCCATTTAGGATCTTCTTGGGATTTAGAATTTGCCTGCTGAGGTGGTTGTTGTTGCTGAGACTGAAATTGGCGGTTATTATGGTTGTTCTGTTAAAAACCACCCTGAGAACTATTGTTGACGTTCTGAGGTCTCTGAGGTTGATCTCTCCACCTAAAATTTGGGTGATTTCTCCATCCCTGATTGTATGTCTTAGAATATGGATCATTGTTGGGATTTCTAGGACCACTCCTTATGTAATTCACCTATTCAGAAGAGGGTTGAGCATAATCATAATTATCATTTTGCATAAAGTTACCTGTCATGTCATAGGAGGTATCTTGGGGTGGATTTTGAGTGTTGATAGCTAAGCAATCAAACAACGAGTAGTTGTCAATCACAATCAATCCCCGGCAACGGCGCCAAAAACTTGGTGCGGTATTTTTATAACCACACTTACTAACCGGTAAGTGCACCAGGTCGTACCAAGTAATACCTTACGTGAGTAAGGGTCGATCCCACGAGGATTGATGGATTGAGCAACAATAGCGTTTGATAGGATTAGTTAGACAGACAGAAAATAGTGTTGAGATGCAATATAAAAGATATTAAACAATATCAAAAATATTGAAGAAAGGCAAGTAATTAAGATGGGAATAATATATGGAGAAGATAGTTAAGGTTTCAGAGTTATCTATTTTTTCGAATTAACTTTTCTTACTAACTAATTTAATTATGCAGGATTTAATTTATGGCAAACTGTATGTGACTAGACCCTAATTCGGCCCAGAAATCGCCCCCAGCATTTTCCTATATTTTCTGCACGTGGCGCATGTGACGCGTCCGCGTCGTCCACGCGTTTGCGTCATTTGTGCAGATTCCAGTCCACGCGTTCGCGTCAGGCACGCGATCGCGTCATTGTGATTTCCTCCATTCCGCGCGGTCGCGTGAACCATGCGTCCACGTCGGTATTCGCTGGTCATCTCCTTGGCTTCTTCTCTTTCTCTGCAGAAACTCCATTAAATTCCGCCAAATGCTACCTAAAATAAATAGTATTGCACAAAACTCAAAATAGCATCCATAGTGGCTAAAATATAATTAATTCTTAATTAAATTCAACAATTTAGGTGCAAATTCACTAGGAAAATATAGACAAGATGCTCACGCATCATTGGCGCAGGAGAGATGCTATTTTTGTTGGTTTTGAAAAGATGTTTTGAAATTGTGTTTTGCATTTGATTTCTTTTGTCCGATTTCTTTTACTAGTATTCGAGCTCTTTAGTGACGACTTGTTTACTTTGTATTTGTAAGTGTAGCTTTTATGTCTTGGTCTGTTATTCATGACATGTCGACGAAAATCCCTCCTTCCCTTTTAACTTGGGTAGATTCTTCTGTCTTTTCTGCTGTCCCCGTAGTCGATGAAGAATATGCTAAGGTATTCCGTAGACACCATAGGCTATGTGAGAGTCGAGAGGATGAAAAGAATTATGAAATAATAGTGGCTGATCTCGAGGAGAGGATTTCTTTTCCTCCTTTAGAGAAACCGAAATGCCCTTTTTTATCCGTACGAGTGCTTTTTTACAAAGTTAGACATTTAACTCCATTTTTCTAATTTTGGGACAAATATCCTTTGGACTTGCAATGTGGCTTCCTCCCAACTTCACCCGAATTCATGGGCTTTTTTGAAAATCTACCAGCTCATATGTCGGGTGCTTGATGTCCGACCTTCTCTCAATGTCTTCTTTTATCTTTTTGTCTTGACCAAACCAGGTCTTCAAAAGGAAAGTTTTCTTTGCTTTCCTTTCGCGTCGTTTAGGGTAAAAAGGTTTTTTTCAGTTTTGATGAATCTTTTCACGACTTCAAGAATTATTTTTTCAAAATCCGAGCTATTGAGGATGCCCGACCTTTCTTCTTGGATGAGAATGATGAGTCCGACTTCCCTTTATATTGGGAAGAAAAGCCGGTAATAGCTAGGTATGGGGTAGAGCAACTAGATAAACTTGAAAAGTGTGTAGTGGATATGTTTCAAGAGTGTTGGGGTTGGTCTCCTCACTTGGATACTGTTCATACCTTGGGTCGAGCTGTCCGACCCGGGATGTTTAGCGACAAGGCGACCGACCTCTTCAGGTCAGACTATCTGACCTCTTCTCAAAGAGCTTGACTAAATTGCCAGGAAAGCCCAATAAAGGCCCAGATAGAGGAACACGACCCAAATCCAAAGGCAGCCTAAGCCTATAGAGATAAGGGCGGTTCCCTTGAAGATATGATGACTTCACTCAAAGATAAGCTAAGATAAGATAACTATCTTATCCCCAGAAAGGTCATCCTCTACTATTATAAATACACTAGAGCACCCAGGTATAACTCATACTCTGATTTTATAAAAAACCTACTTAATACCCTTGCTAACTTAAGCATCGGAGTCCCTTGCAGGTACCACCACCCTCCGGTGACAAAGGATCAGCAGCATTACCAGTCTAACAAGTCGGACGCGGTGGCTCTGCCCACCACCCACAAGTCAGACACATCAGCGCTGAATAGCACAGAAGATCTCATCCGAGATCGACCTACAGTTTTAGGTAACCCTCGGAATATTAGCGCCGTTGTCGGAGAACCTAGAAGTCATCCCATCACCATGGCGGACGACCATGACAAGGATCACGACTCTGATCTAGAAGACCGGACGCCACACAAAAATGCGGACACCACACCAAAAGATATTCCTCAACCTAATAACGACAAGAATTCACCAAATACGGGAGCCGTGGAGGCACTTCAAGATCGCTTAAAACAACTTGAAAAAGAGGTGGAGCATCAACGAGAAGCGGGGAGAGACTTATGAAGGGAAGTTACGCGATGCTGCGAGCTAGAGGACAAGCTCCTAAAACTCGAAGCAGATCTCAAGGCCAAAAATACTCGATCTGGTCACGAAGATAGCTCCCGTAAGGATTAAGACCCATTCACCAAGGAGATCATGAGGACCAAAATCCCAAAGGATTTCAAACTTCCCGACATGACTTTATACGATGGCACAACAGATCCTAGTCATCATCTCAGCAATTTCAGAAGTTGAATGTACCTTACTAACGCCTTAGATGCAGTCCGCTGCAAAGCCTTCCCGACTACCTTAACAAAGACAACAATTAAATGGTTCGACAATCTACCCCCTAGGTCCATCTCCAGCTTCGACGACTTAGCCAAGAAGATTCTAGCCAGATTCTCCATCCAGAAAGACAAAACTAAGCACGCCCCAAGTCTACTAAGAATCAAACAAGGAGATCGGGAAAGTCTCCGCAGCTACATGAAAAGATTCAACAAAGCATGTCTGGACATACAAAGTCTGCCCACAGAAGCAGCATTTATGGGTCTCATTAATGGCTTGCGAGAGGGACCTTTTAGTCACTCTATACCGAAGAAACATTCCACATCTCTAAACGAAGTATAGGAACGAGCAGAGAAGTACATCAACATGGAGGAAAACTCTCGACTAGGAGAGACCTCAAAATCCGGATTCTCCTACTCCTCCCATAAGGACAAAGAATCCAAGAAAAAAAGAGGATCAACCTGGGGAAAAGATCAAGAAATACCATAATTATACCCCTCTTCGGGTATCTCTTGTAGATGTCTATCGAGAAGTATGCCATACTGAAAAGATACCCCCACCTCGACCACTCAAAAGCAAAAAAGGAGGAGGAAATTGGGCCGAATATTGTGAATACCATCGAATCTATGGACATTCTGCCAACGAATGTTTTGACCTAAAAATATCATAGAAAAACTGGTAAGAGAGGGAAAGTTAGATCGGTACTTAGCCAGCCGAGCAGACGATCCAAGAAAAAGAAGAAGGGACGAAGATGTCGGGCGGGCTGAACGACCACCTCGAACACCTGAGAGATATGTCCACATGATACACGAAGGATTTGCGGGAGGAGGGATCTCCAAATCATCACGCAAAAGACATCTTAAAGATGTATATCATGTCGCGGGAAAAGAGGAAGCACCTGACATCCCCACAATCACTTTTACTAAAGAGGATGCAGCCGGCATCATCTCGGGACACGATGATCCCATGGTCATTGTTCATACCCTGAGTCGAGCTATCCGACCTGGGATGATTGACGACACAGTGACCGACCTCTTCAGGTCAGGCTATCCGACCTCTTCTCAAAGAGGTCGGCCAAATCGACAGGAAAGCCTAATAAAGGGCCCAAATAGAGGAACACGACCCAAATCCACAGGCCGTCCAAGCCTATAGAGATAAGGGCGGTTCCCTTGAAGATAAGCTGACCTCAACTCAAAGATAAAGATAAGATAAGATAACTAACTTATCTTATCTAGAAAGGTCACTCTACAACTACTATAAATACACTGGAGTACCCAAGTATAACTCATACTCTGATTCTACTAAAAACCTGTTTAATACCCATGCTAACTTAAGCATCAGAGTCTCTTGCAGGTACCCCCCCTTCGGTGACGAAGGATCAGCAGTGTAGCTAGATCAACAAGTCGGACACGACAGCTCCGGCCGTCTCCCACCAGCCGGACACGTCGGTACCGATCTGTACAGAAGGATCTCAACCAAGATCGACCTCCAGTTTCAGGTAACCCTCGGAACATTGGCGCCGTTGCCGGGGACCTGGAAGTCATCCCATCACCATGGCGGACAACCATGACAACGACCACGATTCAGGTCTGGAAGAGAGAACACCGCACAAGAACGCGGATGTCACGCTACAAGATACTCCGGAAACCAACAAGGACAAAGAGTCGCCAAATCCAGGGGCAATAGAAGCGCTCCTAGATCGCCTAAAACAACTGAAAAAAGAAACTCAACAACAACGGGAAATCGGAAGGGATCTACAAAGAGAAGTGCGGCGACGTCGGGAGTTGGAGGAAAAACTACAGCAATTAGAAGCCGATCTCAAATCAAAAGCCCCTCGGGCCAATCTCGAAGAAAATTCACGCAAAGAGCAATACCCATTCACCAGGGAAATCATGAAAACCAAAATTCCAAAAGACTTCAAACTCCTGGATATGACCCTGTATGATGGCACCACGGATCCCAACCACCACCTCAGTAACTTCAGAAGCAGAATGTACCTCACCGACGCCGCAGATGCTGTTCGCTGCAAAGCCTTTCCAACAACTCTTATAAAGACAGCCATTCGATGGTTCGACAACCTACCCCCAAAGTCCATCTCAAGCTTTGATGACCTAGCTAAAAAATTCCTAGCCAGATTCTCCATTCAGAAAGATAAAGCCAAGCACGCCCCCAGTTTACTAGGGATCAAACAAGGAGATCGGGAGAGCCTCCGCAACTATATGGAGAGATTCAATAAAACATGCATGGACATACAAAGTTTGCCCACAGAGGCCGCCATCATGGGACTCATCAATGGCCTACGAGAAGGACCTTTCAGCCAATCTATATAAAAAAAGTACCCGACCTCCTTGGATGAAGTGCAGGAACGAGCAGAAAAATACATCAACATGGAAGAAAACGCTCGGTTAGGAGAGACCTCAAAATCGGGGGCCTCTTACCGAGATAGAGACAAGGAATCCAAGAGGAAAGAAGATCGACAAGGGGAAAAAATAAAAAAATACCATAATTACACTCTTCTCAGGGCATCCTTGGTCGAGATATACAAAGAAGTCTGCCATACAAAAAAAATCCCCCTAGCACGGCCACTCAAAGGCAAAAAGGGAGGAGGAAACCGGAAGGAATATTGCGAATACCATCGAGTCCGAGGACACTCCACAAACGAATGTTTCGACTTAAAAAATATCATAGAAAAATTGGCGAGAGAAGGAAAGTTAGATCGATTCCTGGCCACCCGAGATGATGATCAAAGAAAGAGACGAAAGGATGAAGATACCGAACGAACAGAACGATCACCTCGGACACCAGAAAGACATGTCCACATGATACATGGCGGATTCACAGCAGGTGGGATCTCCAAATCCTCTCGCAAAAGATATCTCAAAGAAGTATATCATATCGAAGGAGATGAGGAAGCACTCAACATCCCGGCAATAACATTCACTAAAGAGGACGTATCCGGCATCATCGCAGGACACGACGATCCCATGGTCATCACCATCATATTATCAAACGCCAACCTACACCGCACCTTAATAGACCAAGGGAGTTCTGCCGACATCTTATTCAAAACAGCCTTTGATAAACTCGGCTTAGAAGAAAAAGAACTTCAAGCATATCCAAACAGTCTGTTTGGACTAGGAGACACCCCGGTTCGACCACTAGGATACATACCACTACATACAACCTTCGGAAAAGGGAACCAATCTAGGACCCTCAAAATAGACTACATCGTGGTCGATGTAAGTTCAGTTTACAATGCTCTCGTAGGTCGGACAACACTCAACCAACTCAGCGCAATAGTCTCGACCCCACACCTATGTATGAAATTCCCAACACCAAAAGGGATAGCCACGATAAAAGCAGATCAAAAAATGGCACGTCGCTGTTACAACGAAAGCCTAAACCTCAGAGGCAAAGGAGAAGAGTTCCACACAATCGAGCTGGGTGGAGTTCAACGATGAGAAGAACTTCGTCCTCAGCCAGAGGGTGAGATAGAAAAGATTCAGATCGGGGACACCTCGGAAAAAATAACTAATATCGGCACAATCCTAAAAGGAGATTCAAAGGAATTACTAATACAATTCTTGCGAGATAATGTCGATCTCTTCGCGTGGAAAGCCGCAGATATGCCAGGCATAGACCCTAAGCTGATGTGTCATAAGTTGGCGGTCTATCCAGGATCTCGGCTGGTACAGCAGAGACGAAGAAAACTTGGGCCAAAGCGATCCCAGGCTGTGGAAGAACAAGTACAGGCACTACTGGAAGCAGGATTCATAAGAGAAGTCAAATATCCACTATGGCTAGCCAACATTGTCTTGGTGAAAAAATCAAATGGGAAGTGGCGAATGTGCACCGATTACACCGATCTCAACAAGGCTTGTCCAAAGATCCTTACCCACTCCCAAATATCGACGCTCTGGTAGACGCTTCCTCTGGATATAAATATCTCTCGTTTATGGACGCATACTCAGGATACAACCAGATCCCCATGTATCCACCAGATCAAGAAAAGACTTCGTTCCTAACACCGAAAGCAAACTACTGCTACATTGTGATGCCTTTCGGTCTTAAGAACGCAGGAGCTACTTATCAAAGGCTAATGAATAAAGTCTTCTCGGATCACATCGGAAAGATCATGGAAGTCTACGTGGACGACATGCTAATAAAAACACAAAGTGAAGAGACATTATTGTCCGACCTGGCCCAAGTATTCGACACCATAAGGAAGCATGGCATGCGACTCAATCCCGCGAAGTGCACCTTTGCAGTAGAAGCAGGCAAATTCTTAGGTTTCATGCTCACACAAAGAGGAATTGAAGTAAATCCAGACAAATGTCAGGCCATACTCAACATGAAGAGCCCAACCTGTGTCAAAGAAGTACAGCAACTCAACGGGAGATTGGCCGCCCTATCCCGATTCTTAGCAGGAGCTGCGATAAGATCTCTCCCCTTCTATGCTACTTTAAAAAAGGGAAAGCAGTTCGAATGGACGACAGAATGTGAGCAAGCCTTCCAAGACTTTAAGAAATTCTTAGGACAGCCACCTATCCTCTCTCGACCACGAGAAGGAGAACCACTCATATTATATCTCGCAGTAGGAAGCCGGGCAGTAGCGTCAGCACTAGTCAGAGAAGACGAAAACGGACAACAACCCGTCTACTTCATTAGTAAAGCACTGCAGGGATCCGAGTTGAACTATCAGAAAATAGAAAAATTTGCCTATACTCTCATTCTAACATCTCGACGACTCCGTCCTTACTTCCAGGCCCACACCATCAAAGTTCGCACTAACCAGCCCTTGAAAGGAATATTGTAGAAAACAGATTTAGCAGGTAGAATTCTACAATGGGCAGTCGAGCTGTCAGAGTTCGACCTCCAATATGAAGCTCGGACGGCCATTAAGTCACAATATCTGGCCGACTTTATCGCAGAATTCACAGATGCCCTGGAAACCCTTACAGAGTGGAATCTCTATGTAGACGGTTCTTCAAATAAAACTGGAAGCGGCGCAGGAGTGATAATAGAAAGCAACCAGGGAACCCAAGTTGAGCTCTCCCTCAAGTTCGGGTTCCCGGCTTCAAATAACCAGGCGGAATACGAAGCACTGCTAGCTGGTTTGAAGCTGGCTGAAGAGGTTGGAGCTCGGAAACTCAACATTTACAGCGATTCGCAAGTTGTCACATCACAAATAACAGGGAGCTACCAAGCCAAAGATCCCACCATGAAAAGGTATTTGGATAAGACCAAGGAACAGCTCGGACAAATCGGGGAATATAAGATCTAGCACATACCCCGAGAACAAAATGCCCAAGCTGATGCACTCTCGAAATTAGCCAGCACCAAACCGGGGGGCAACAATAGAAGTCTCATCCAGGAAATACTACAGAGCCCGTCGATCTCGGAAGAACAAAAAGTCCTAACCATAACAGGCCAGGACCAAGGATGGATGACCCCCATAATCAACTACCTCAAAACAGGAACACTCCCCACGGAAGAAAAGGAGGCCAAGAGGCTAAAAAGGGAGGCACAGTATTACACCATTATAAACAACATCCTGTACAAAAGAGGGATCTCAGTACCATTACTAAAATGCGTACCAACCTCCCACACAAAGGAAGTATTAGAAGAAAAACACGGCGGCATTTGTGGCAACCATCTCGGAGCACGAGCTCTCGCCAAAAAAGTACTCCGGGCGGGGTTTTATTGGCCAACTCTACAGAAAGAAGCTACAGAATTTGTAAAGACATGCCCACCATGTCAGAAACATGCCAACTTTCACGTCGCCCCGCCAGAAGAGCTCATCAGCGTAACTTCGCCTTGGCCGTTTGCAAGGTGGGGGCTCGACCTTCTCGGCCCCTTCTCCCAGGGATCAGGACAAGTTAAATTTCTCATAGTAGGGGTAGACTATTTCACAAAGTGGATCGAGGCAGAGCCCCTAGCCAATGCCACCGCTCAAAGAAGCCGGAAATTCCTATATAGAAACATCGTCACAAGGTTCGGGGTTCCATATTCAATAACCACAGACAATGGCACTCAATTCACAGATGCAGGCTTCAGAAAACTAGTAGCCGACTTAAATATAAAGCATCAGTACACCTCCGTTGAACATCCACAAGCCAATGGACAGGCCAAAGCTGCCAACAAAGTCATATTGGCCGGATTAAAATGGAGATTATAAGATGCAAAGGGAGCTTGGGCAGAAGAGCTTCCACAGGTCCTATGGGCATATCGAACGACGCCACACTCCACCACGAAGGAATCCCCCTTCCGGTTAGCATACGGAATAGAGGCAATGATTCCAGTAGAAATTGAGGAAGGATTGCCTAGAGTAGTTCATTACAATGAGGGAGCAAACTCCCAACTTCAGAGGGAAGAGTTCGACCTACTACCTGAAATCCAAGAAAGAGCTCGGATCAGGGAAGAAGCTCTAAAGCGCCGAATGGCTTCCAGATATAATCAAAGGGTAGTGCCAAGAAGTTTCGTAGAAAATGATCTTATCCTAATCCGAAATGATATTGGAACAACTCGACCAGGAGAAGGAAAGCTGGCAGCAAACTGGAAGGGACCCTACCGAGTTGTAGAAGTACTTGGGAAGGGCTACTACAGACTGTCCGATCTCGATGGACGAGAGCTTCCCAGATCATGGCACGCTTGCAACCTAAGAAGGTACTACAGTTAGGAAGGTAATAGATCTCATTATTGGATGCACTCTTTTTCCTGAAAAGGTTTTTTAATGAGGCACCAAGTTGAGACCCAGACACTATCCGACTTAAAGGGATGAAAAAATTCCCACATGTATATATTTGCACTTTTACTTTGAATAAAGTTTATTTAGATATTCTACAAGAATTCAAGATGCATTAATCTGAAGAATTCATCGTCCGATTATAAAGCAACAGGTCGGCAGAAAGTGAAAAACAATTTCACTGCACGACCACGATAAAGATAAACCGTCCGATAAAGGTGAAAGCGCGATTTACCCAATGGACGATCTAAAGATTCCAACCACTTTCTACAAATTGGCAAAGATGAACACAGAATAATGTAAGAAGTTATCGAAAGCAATCCAAAAAAGAACCTGACGAGGTCTTACGGATAGCTAAAATAATAACTTAAAGACTGGCCGACGTCCAGAAGTCGGACCAAGTCAACCCAAGTTATAAGTAAACCCTGGAAAGAGGTCTGGCCAACCCTATTAAAGAGGATTACTTTAACTTAGAAGGGCTCAACCTAACAAAGTCAGCCCAAAATAAAAAGGTTATAAAAGTAATCCCTGAAAGAGACCTGACAAAGGTCCAAGAAAGAGGATCACAAAAATAACCTAGAAAGAGATCGACCTAACGAAGTCGATCTCCTACAAAATAAAAAAGGTTATAAAAGTAATCCCTGAAAGAGACCTGACAAAGGTCCAAGAAAGAGGATTACAAAAATAACCTAGAAAGAGATCGACCTAACGAAGTTGATCTCCTACAAAAAGAAAAGGTTATAAAAGTAATCCCTGAAAGAGACCTGACAAAGGTCCAAGAAAGAAGATTACAAAAATAACCTAGAAAGAGATCGACCTAACGAAGTCGATCTCCTACAAAATAAAAAAGGTTATAAAAGCAATCCCTGAAAGAGACCTGACAAAGGTCCAAGAAAGAGGATTACAAAAATAACCTAAAAAGAGATCGACCTAACGAAGTCGATCTCCTACAAAATGAAAAGGTTATAAAAGCAATCCCTGAAAGAGACCTGACAAAGGTCCAAGAAAAGGGATTACAAAAATAACCTAGAAAGAGATCGACCTAACGAAGTCGATCTCCTACAAACAAGTTACAAAAGTAATCCCCAAAAAGAGACCTGACAAAGGTCCAAAAAAGAGGATTACATAAATAAATTAAAAAGGGGACCAGCGCAAAAGAACCACCGAGAAACAAGTTGGACCCATAAATCACAACCTCAAAGGATCCAAGCTACAAACAATAAAACAAAACAATCCGAGGAAGTCGAGATGCAAGATTTCAAACATCAATAGAAAACAGAAAAGATGCCAAGTCAAAAAACTACTTCTTTTACTCTACAAAAGTTATAAGGCCCGGAAGGCCACCAAAACCTACCATGAAGGGATAGCGAGCTACCTTTTATTTTTCAAAATAAAAAGTTGCTAAACAAGCAACCAGGAAATGTCAGCAATTAAATAAAAAGTAAAAAAAAAAACCCACAAGCCGGGCCAACTACATATCCAGAAAGAGATCAGCAGACATCAGGAGCCTTCTTGGCAGCATCAGGACAAGGAAAAGGAGGACGAGTCTGAATTGGCACAGCATCCACAGTTCCATCCTCCCGGTTCAGAATTTGGCAATCCGAGTCAGGTGCAACCGGAGGAGCAAAAGAGGTCGACACTTTGGTAGAGGACGCAGGGGGAGGAGCAACCTCATCATCATCATCCTCATCATCAGGGATAATCTTGCCATCCCTGACAATGTTATCCAGGCTAAAGGGGGTGAGATCGGCCTCGGGAGTAATGACCCGAACTTGCTCCTTCAAGTTCTCGTAAGCAGCAGTCACGCTGCCAACAAGATGACTTTGGAGCTCAGAATAATCTTCCCGGATATTGTCGAGCTCCCCCCTCAGGCGCATCATCTCCCGATAGGATGTAACCTAACTATCCTTATGCATCATGGTTGTGTCTTCAGCCAACCTCAAAGAAGCTGCCAGTGATTGAGAACTCGCCTTCTCGTTCTCTAAGTCCTTCTCCAGCTTGGCTACCTTTATCTCAAGTTCCTTCTTCAACTCCCTCATCCGATCAAACTCTTGTTTTGCCTCCTCCATAAACGCTTTAGTGGCATGGAGAGGGAGATTCTGAGCAGTCCGATATATGGAAGCCGCCATATACGCCATCTTTACGTGATTTTGGGCCATAAATTCTAAGTGATGGAGGATGGACACATCATCCATGGAGAGGGAGCCATAGGGACCGATTTGCTGATCCACAAATTCAATGGCATTAAAATCAGGAGCATCGAGGTCGAAGGGCTCAGCTATTTTTTGTTTTTTATTGGGAGGAGCAACAGATGGAGCGGCAGAAGTGGGGTGAGGATCCACCAAACGGACTCGGGGTGTAGGGATCACCTTCTTCACCCCAGGAGAACTCGGCACTGATGGCTTCTCGCGCACTTGGGAGGACCCCTCCCCAGCCGCCTTGGCCGCAATATTTCTGGCAGCAGTCGCCCTCTGCACCCTCTTAAAAGCTTTCATGGATTCATTATTCTTCATTGCCTCTGTAAATAAAACAGAAATTAAGCTACAAGTCGGATAAGTCGGAAAGACAGCTACAAGCAACATAAACAGATAATAAAGGAAACACAAGATACCCAGTTCAGTTTGAAGAAGAGAAGGATTGGTTAGAAATTTCTTTGTGTCAAGATGGGGAGGATGACCCCAGCGTTCTTCCAAGACAGCCACAAAAGCTCGCTCATCCTCATCCAACATTTTCCATGCATATCTGGAGACCCTCACATCTTTTTGCCATTCCAAGGGAAAAGCAGGTTCGTCATTTTCATCCAGAAAAAAGGGCCGAGCTCCTTCAACAGCTCGGACCTTGAAAAAGTAGTTTTTAAAATCATGGAATGACTCATCAAACATGGAAAAGACCTTCTTTCCCTGGGTGGAACGAAAGGAGACCCAAGTTGACTTCTTTTTTACCACACCGGGCTTAGTCAAGACAAACAGATAGAAAAAGAGAGATTGGGGTGAAGTTGAGAGGGGGCAACATTACAGGACCATAACAGGTCAGTTTCAAATTGAGTAAAAGGAAGGGTGATACCCAGCTGATCGAAGAAAAAATCATAAACATAAAAGAAAGGGCGATCATCAACAACCCGAGCAGAAAAGCAGACTCTCTCGTCAGAAGAGGGAGGGACAAGCTCATAGTTCTTCTCATCACTGAGATTACTACAAATACAATGAAACTGCCTAAGCTGCGCACAAAACTCAGAATCAACCAGAGAGACACACATAAGAACCATCGAGTCCACCCAATCGGCTATACCCTCAGGAACCTGGGAAGGCATCTCTACAACGTTATTTCGGGAAGACATGAGGCCAACTAAATCCTACAAAAGAAAAGAAGAACGAATTACTCAAAAACATCTCGGACAAAGGGGCAAAACATCTCAACGGGCGAATACACAGAAAAGGAAAAACCCCAAGACTCAAACTGAAAGTCTTGAGGCATCCTTTGGAGGCAATAACAAAGCAAGGAGAAAGATAAAACACAAACAAAACAGAAAGTCATCTTCCTACAGTCTATCAGCAAGAAATGAACATCAAACATACCAGGCAAAAATCGTCAAAGATGCAACCTTTTTTCAGAATCAAACAAAATTATCATTCCAAGGCTTCAAAATCAAAAGCATTTCACAACATGCAAAAGCCCTAAAGGTATCAAGCAACAGGAGAAGCGAAAAAGACCATACAAAAGACGAAGAAACTACGAGACGCACAGTGATCAGGCACAGCGAAAAGCAGAAAGATCCAAACTTTTCCCAACTAAGATAAAAACTTTCTCAAAACAGACACAAAAATGGCGTAGAGGGAGGAAGAAAGAAGAACCAAACCTGGTAAAATGAGAGAAAGCTGCAAAGAAAAGCAGAAAGGCGGAAAGCAAAATCCAGAATCTCCCCTTCCCCCACGAAAAAGCAAAGTCACAAAGCAACGTCGCTGGGCTGAAACACGAAAGCTACAGGCGGAGGCTTCAGAAAAATCAAAGGAAAAGTTGAAAGTGAGAAAGTAAAGGGAGAAGTTACAAAGAAGAAGCGAAACCGTTTTTGATCGATAAATTCAAAATAAAATCCAAGAGAGAGTGGCGGCAATTAAATGCCAATTAAATGCGGATATTAAAACCGCTTGTGTTCCCAAAAAAGCGCTGATATAAAAGCGCGCGCTTTTAGAGAAAAACGTTCTACATTCAAAAGCTGCTACAAAAAAGAGTCGACAAAATGCTTGAGTTCGGGTTCGCTACGAGAAGGACCGAAGTCAAGGACTCGACCTTAAGACCGAGCTCAAGCAGGGGCACTGTTCATACCCTGAGTCGAGCTATCCGACCTGGGATGATTGACGACACAGCGACCGACCTCTTCAGGTTAGGCTATCCGACCTCTTCTCAAAGAGGTCGGCCAAATCGACAGGAAAGCTCAATAAAGGGCCCAAATAGAGGAACACGACCCAAATCCACAGGCTGTCCAAGCCTATAGAGATAAGGGCGGTTCCCTTGAAGATAAGCTGACCTCAACTCAAAGATAAAGATAAGATAAGATAACTAACTTATCTTATCTAGAAATGTCACTCTACAACTACTATAAATACACTGGAGCACCCAGGTATAACTCATACTCTGATTCTACTAAAAACCTATTTAATACCCATGCTAACTTAAGCATCGGAGTCTCTTGCAGGTACCCCCCACCCTCCGGTGACGAAGGATCAGCAATGTAGCTAGATCAACAAGTCGGACACGACAGCTCCGGCCGTCTCCCACCAGCCAGACACGTCGGTACCGATCTGTACAGAAGGATCTCAACCAAGATCGACCTCTAGTTTCAGGTAACCCTCGGAACAGTCATCACTATCATATTGGCCAATGCAAATCTCCACCGCACACTGGTAGACCAAGGAAGCTTGGCCGACATCTTGTTCAAAACTGCCTTCGACGAACTCGGCTTGGAAGAAAAAGAACTCAGAGCATATCCGAATAGTCTATTTGGGCTGGGAGACACTCTAGTCCAACCACTCGGATACATCTCACACACACGACCTTTGGAAAAGGAAGCCAGTCAAGGAAACTCAAAATAGACTACATCGTGGTCGACGTAAGTTCAGCCTACAATGCCTTAATAGGTCGGACAACACTAAATCAGCTCGGCGCAGTAGTCTCAACTCCACATCTATGCATGAAGTTCCCAACTGCAGAAGGAATAACGACAATAAAAGCATACCAGAAGACGGCGCGCCGCTACTATAACGAAAGTCTGAACCTTAGAGGTAGAGGAGAAGAATTCCACACCATCAAACTCGGTGGAGTTCGAGGGTGGGAAGAACTCCGTCCACAACCCAAAGGTGAAGTAGAAAAAGTCCAGATTGGAGATATCCCGGACAAAACAACCAATATCGGCACAATCCTAAAAGGAGACATAAAAGAATCACTTGTACAGTTCTTACGAGATAACGTCGACCTCTTTGCATGGAAGGCTGCAGACATGCCAGGCATAGACCTTAAGTTAATGTGCCATAAGCTAGCAGTCTACCCAGGATCTCGGCCAGTACAGCAGAGACGTAGAAAGCTCGGACCAGAGTGATCCCAAGCTGTGGAAGAGCAGGTACAAGCTCTACTGGAGGCAGGATTCATAAGAGAAGTCAAGTACCCACTATGGCTAGCTAACGTCGTCTTGGTGAAAAAATGAAACGGGAAGTGGCGGATGTGCATCGACTACACTGATCTCAATAAAGCCTGCTCGAAGGATCCCTATCCACTCCCAAGTATTGATGCTCTGGTGGATGCCTCCTCCGGATATAAATACCTCTCGTTTATGGACACTTATCCGGGATACAATCAAATCCCAATGTACTCACCCGACCAAGAAAAAACTTCATTCCTAACCCCGAAAGCAAACTACTGCTACATCGTGATGCCTTTTGGACTCAAAAACGCAGGAGCTACTTATCAGAGATTAATGAATAAGGTCTTTACAGACCACATCGGGAAAATAATGGAAGTCTATATGGACGACATGTTAATAAAGACACAAAGTGAAGAGACGTTACTGTCCGACCTCACCCAAGTATTCGACACTATAAGAAGGCATGGCATATGACTTAATCCTGCAAAATGCACCTTCGCAGTAGAAGCTGGCAAATTCTTGGGTTTTATGCTCACACAAAGAGGAATCGAGGCAAATCCGGATAAATCCCGGGCCATACTCGACATGAAGAGCCCGACTTGTGTCAAAGAGGTACAACAACTCAATGAAAGGTTGGCAGCCTTGTCAAGATTTCTAGCTGGATCGGCAATAAGATCTCTCCCCTTCTACACCACTCTAAGGAAGGGAAAG
>NC_029787.2:32504372-32532049 GCF_000816755.2 Arachis ipaensis | reverse complement strand
ATCAAAGAGGTACAACAACTCAACGGGAGGTTGGTAGCCTTGTCTAGATTTCTAGCGGGATCAGCAATAAGGTCTCTCCCCTTCTACGCCACTCTAAGAAAGGGAAAGAAGTTTGAATGGACAACAGAGTGCGAGCAAGCCTTCCAAGATTTTAAAAGATTATTGGGACAACCACCTATTCTAACTCGGCCACGGGAAGGAGAACCACTTACATTGTACCTCGCAGTAGGAAATCGGGCAGTAGCCTCAGCACTGGTCCGAGAAGATGACAGTGGACAATAACCTATATACTTCATCAGCAAAGCACTACAAGGGTCCGAACTGAACTACCAAAAAATAGAAAAATTCGCCTATGCTCTCATACTAACATCTCGACGACTTTGACCATATTTCCAAGCTCACATCATCCGGGTTCGGACCAACCAGCCCATAAAAGGTATTTTGCAGAAGACAGACTTAGCAGGCAGAATCTTGCAATGGGTAGTCGAGTTGTCCGAATTCGACCTTCATTACGAGGCTCGGACAGCCATTAAATCACAGTATCTGGCCGACTTCATTGCAGAGTTTACGGACACCCCTTTAATCCCTACAGAATGGAATCTCTACGTAGATGGTTCTTCAAACAAAACCGGAAGTGGCGCAGGCATGATAATAGAAAGCGATCAGGGTACCCAAATCGAACTTTCCCTCAAATTTGGGTTCCCTGCTTCAAATAACCAAGCCGAATATGAAGCACTACTAGCTGGTTTGAAGCTGGCTAAGGAGGTTGGAGCTCAAAAGCTTATCATATTCAACGACTCACAAGTAGTCACCTCACAAATAATAGGGAGCTACCAAGCCAAGGATCCCACCATAAAAAAATACTTTTACAAAATCAGGGAACAGCTTGGAAAACTCGGGAAATATGAGGTCCGCCACATACTTCGGGAACAGAATGCTCGAGCTGATGCACTTTCAAAACTAGCCAGTACCAAACCAGGGGGAAACAATAGAAGCCTCATCCAGGAAATGCTGCAGAACCCGTCAATCTCGGAAGAAGAAAAAGTCCTAGCCATAACAGGTCTGGATCAAGGATGGATGACTCCCATAATTAACTACCTCAAAACAGAAACACTCCCTACAGACAAGAAAGAGGCAAAGAGGTTAAAACGGGAGGCACAATACTACACTATCATAAACAATAGTCTATACAAAAGAGGGATTTCAATACCATTGTTAAAATGTGTGCCGACTTCCAACACAAAGGAAGTTTTAGAAGAAGTACACAATGGCATCTGTGGCAATCATCTCGGAGCACAGGCACTTACCAAAAAAGTACTCCGGGCTAGATTTTATTGGCCAACTCTACAAAAAGAAGCCACAGAGTTCATAAAGACATGTCCACCATGTCAGAAACATGCCAACTTTCACATCGCCCTGCCAGAGGAACTCATCAGCGTAACCTCACCTTGGCCATTTGTAAAATGGGGACTCGACCTTCTCAGACCCTTCTCTCAGGGATCAGGACAAGTCAAATTCCTCATAATGGGGTAGATTATTTCACAAAATGGATTGAGTCAGAACCCCTAGCTAATGCCACTGCTCAAAGAAGTCGAAAAATTCTATATAGAAACATTGTCACAAGGTTTGGGGTTCCATATTCCATCACCACAGACAATGGCACCCAATTCACAGATGTAGGCTTCAGAAAGTTAGTAGCCGACTTGAATATAAAACACCAATTCACTTCCGTAGAATATCCCCAGGCCAACAGACAAGCCGAAGCTGCCAACAAAGTCATATTGACTGGGCTAAAACAGAGATTACAGGACGCGAAGGAAGCCTGGGCTGAAGAGCTCCCACAAGTCCTATGGGCATATCGGACAATGCCATATTCCACTACAAAGGAATCACCTTTCCGATTAGCCTACGGAATGGAGGCAATGATCCCAGTGGAGGTCAAAGAAGGGTCACCCAGAGTGATCCACTATAGTGAAGAAGCCAACTTCCAACTTCAAAGGGAAGAGCTCGACCTACTTCCAAAAATCCGAGAAAGAGCTCAGATCAGGGAAGAGGCATTGAAACGTCGAATGGCTTCAAGATACAATCGAAAGGTAGTGCCACGAGGTTTTGCCGAGAACGACCTCATCTTAATCCGAAATGATATCGGAACAACTCGACCTGGAGAAGAAAAGCTGGCAGCAAACTGGAAAGGACCCTACCGAGTCATATAGATACTTGGAAAGGGCTACTACAGACTGTCCGAACTCGAAGGACGAGAGCTTCCTAGGTCATGGCACGCCTGCAACCTATGAAGGTATTATAGTTAAAGGTAATAAGGATCTTAGGATAAGGGTGCACTCTTTTTCCTGAAAAGGTTTTTTAATGAGGCACCAAGCCAAGATTCATGAAATACCCAACTTAGAGGAGTAAAACTCCCACATGTATATATTTGCATATTTTTATAAAGTTTTTCAAGATTTCCTACAAATTCTTTATCAAGACGCATTAATCTGAAACCCAAAAAATTCATCGCCCGATTATAAAGCTACAGATCGGCAGAAAGTGAAAGTCAAATTCACTGCACGATCAAGACAAAGACCAACAAAGATGAAAACCAAATTCATCAGAAAGTCAACCAACGGGGATCAAACCCAATTTCTACAAAGTCGGCAAAGATGAAAAAACGACAAACACAGAATAATGCAAGAAGTTATCAAAAGTGATCCATAGAAAGGACTTGACGAGGTCTTAATAAAATGGGTTGCTAAAAATAACTTAAAGACCGGTCGATGTATAGAAGTCGGACCAGTCGACCACAATAACTAAAGTTATAAAAAGTAAATCCTTGGAAAGAGGCCTGGCCAGCCCTAAAAAAGAGGATTACTAGAAATAACTTAGAAGGGACCGACATGATGAAGTCGACCCACAAACAAAAGTTATAAAAAGTAATCCCTAAAAGAGACCTGACAAAGGTCCAAAAAGAGGATTACTAGAAATAACTTGGAAGGGACCGACATTATGAAGTCGGCCCACAAACAAAAGTTATAAAAAGTAATCCCTAAAAGAGACCTGACAAAGGTCCAAAAAGAGGATTACTAGAAATAACTTAGAAGGGACCGACATGATGAAATCAGCCCACAAACAAAGTTATAAAAAGTAATCCCTAAAAGAGACCTGACAATGGTCCAAAAAGAGGATTACTAGAAATAACTTAGAAGGGACAGACGTGATGAAGTCGGCCCGATCAAGATGCCAAAGCTAAAGGTAAATCAATGGAAGAGACCTAACAAAGGTCCAAAGAAAATGGATTACTAGAAATAACTTCAGGCCGAAGTGAGGAAGTCGGCATACAAGTTGGACCCAAATATTCATGACCTCAAAAGAATCAAGCTACAAGTATGAAAATACAAAGGCAATCAAAAGAGGTCGGACAACAAGGCTCCAACACTCCCAAAAACCTAAAAGATATCAAACAAGTGTAGACAAACATGTTATGAAAAGAACAAGATATAATAATAACAATAACTCAGGAGGCCACTAAAAGTCAGCCCCAAGAGCTTGAGAAACTACTTTGTTTTTTCAAAATAAGTTGCTAACAGAAAAGCAACTAAAGGTGTCCAGCAGTTAGATACCATGAATTACAAAACATAAAAAAGTCCAAAGCCCACAAGCCGGACCGTATACAAAAACATCTAAAAAAAATCATAAAGAGTTCCCAGTCACAACATCACGAGGTGAAGGAGGACGAGTCTGAAGAGGCACTGCATCTACCGTCCCATCATCCCGGTTCAAGACCTGACAATCGGAATCTGACTCAGGATGACCAACCTCAGCTGAAGGAGTTGAAGAAGTTGGCGCAACAGAAGCTTTGGCGGCAGGCACAGAAGGAGGTTCGACATCATCATTATCAGGGTTATCAGGGACAATTTTACCATCCTTCACAATATTGTCCAAGCTGAAGAGAGTAAGGTCGAGCTCGGGTGCAAGAACTCGAACCTGCTCCTTCAGGTTCTCCTAAGCAGCATTTACACTGCCTACAAGGTGACCCTGGAGCTCGGCATAATTAGCTCGGGCAGACTCTAAATCCTCCCTGAGACGCATCATTTTCCAACAGGTCGTGACATAGCTCTCCTTATGCTTTAACGTCGTGTCTTCAGCCAACTTTGCAGAAGCTGCCAAGGCAATAGCACTAGTCTTTTCACCCTCCAACTCTTTCTCCAACTTGGTCACTTTCACCTCGAGCTCCTCCTTTAAACCTTCCATCCGGTCGAACTCCAGATGGTACCATAAGGACCAATTTACTGGTCCACAAACTCAACAGCATCAAAATCAGGGGCATCAAGGTTAAAGGGCTCAGCTGTTTTCTGTTTTTTCGGAGGAGAAGCACCGGTAGGAGAAGAGGTGGCAGTAGAAGGCTATGGAGGATCAACCAAATGAACCCAAAGAGTAGGAATCATCCTCCTCGATCCAAGAGAGCTCGGTACCGACGGCTTGGGCAAAGCATGAGAAGATCCTTCCCCGGCCACCTTGGCCGAGATGTTTAGGGCTGCAGTCGCCTTCCTCGCTTTTTTGAAGGCCTTCATGGAATCATTATTTTTAACCATCTCTGGAAAAAACACAGCAAAAACCCAGTTACAAATTGAGAGAAAAAAGGCTCAGCTCGACAAAAATGAAACAAAACGAAAAACAAGATAAGACAACCACTATCTAGCTCAGTTCGGAGAAGCGAAGGATCCCCTAAAAACCTTTTTGTGTCAAGATAAGGAGGTTGTCCCCATTTCTCCTCCAACACATTAACAAATACCTGTTCGACCTCGTCCAACATCTCCCACGTATACCTCGACACTACAATATTCTTTTGCCACTCTAAAGGAAATGTGGGCTTGTCATTCTCATCTAGAAAAAAAGGGGCGAGCTCCTTCAACAGCTCAAACCTTAAAGAAATAATTCTTGAAGTCTCTAAAAGACTCATCATACATCGAAAAAACTTTATTTCCTTGGGCAGACCGAAAAGAAACCCAAGAAGCTTTTTTTTGGCAGAAATCCCAGGCTTGGTCAAAATGAAAAGGTAAAGAAAGAGAGTTTGAGAAGGCTTAACATCTAATTCCTGACACAACAACTGGAAAATCTTAACAAAACCCCATGAATTCGGATGAAGTTTGGATGGAGACACATTGCATGACCCCAATAAATTGGTTTCAAAGGGAGTAAAGGGAAAGGTAATGTTCATTTGACTAAAGAAATAGTCATAGGCATAAAAGAAAGGACATTCCCCCTGGACCGAAGTAGGGAAACAGACCCTCTCATCAGAATCAGGTGCTACTAGCTCATAATTTTTCTCCTGCTTCCGATTACTACAAATCCTGTGATGTTTTCTCAGCTCCACACAGAATTCAGAATTTACCACAGAAACACACATCAGAACAAAGGAGTCCAGCCAATCGAACATGCCCTCGGGAACTTTGGAGGAGGTCTCAATAATATTTTTGCGAGAGGAAGACATGGTCAACTAGTCCTACAACAAAGAAAAAAAAGAGAGGAATTACTAAATAAACAGCTCGGCCATCAGCTCAGACAAATATGACTAAGAGCAAAACAAACAGCAAAAAGGACACCCCAGGACCCACACCAAAGATCCAGGGGCATCCTTTGGAGGTAATTATGGAACAAGGACTCGGGAAAATCTACAAGCCTACATCTCTACACCTCCTAACAAGAAGATAACCCTTTTTCAAAGATAACCCCTTTTTAACAAAAGTGACACTCCGACAAGAAAGCCACAAAATTAAAAAATCCATCAAAAGTAGCTATCAACATCAAAACAAGATCAAAAATCACCAAAAGACGCAACCTTTTTTTAGAATCAAAACGAGCCACCAGAAAAATCGTTACTTTCTACAAAATTCATCAGCAAAATTACCAACATAGTGAAAGTCATCAAAGGAGCAATCTTTTGGGGAAAGCAAACAGGTTCATAAAGGCCTCAGTAACAACATACAGAGGAGCACTAAAAACAAACACGCAAAATCCTCAGCTGACAGGGAACCCACTCAAGAGCATACACAAGGCCAAAAACTAGAAAAACATGCATCACAGCAACAATCGAGCATAACAAGCAAAATCAAAACTTTACTAAGAATCGAATGCAAAGCGACGAAGGAAGTAAAGAAGCGAAAAGAAGAACCAAACCTGGAAAGAGGAGAAAGCTTCGAAGAAATTAAAGACGGAAAAATCCGGAATCGCCTTTCAAAGCAAAGAAAGCACCAACAATCACCAAATGGCGTCGTAGAGAGAAACGCGAAAATGCAAGTCTCAGGCAAAAAATGAAAGTGAGAAAGAAAAAGGGGAAGTTACAGCAAAGAAACAGAGAAGAGAAACCATTTTTGTGAAAAGTTCAAAATGAACGAAGAAACGGAGCATTAAAAGAATTAATGAGGTTATTAAACCCTCACGCATTCCCAAAGCAAGGAGACGCGCGTTTTCAAAAGAATAAAAATTCAAAAGAAAACGTTCCGCATTCAAAGGAGAACTCTACAAAGAAGAAGTCGACAAAATGCTCGAGTTCGGCTTCACCAGAGAAGGATCGAAGTCCTAAAACTAAGACTCGACCTCAAAAGAAAGACCGAGCTTGAGCCGGGGCACTGTTCATACCCTGGGTCGAGCTGTCCGACTCGGGATGTTTAGCGACAAGGCGACTGACCTCTTCTCAAAGAGCTCGGCCAAATTGCCAGAAAAGCCCAATAAAGGCCCAGATAGAGGAACACGACCCAAATCCAAAGGCAGCCCAAGCCTATAGAGATAAGGGCGGTTCTCTTGAAGATAAGATGACTTCACTCAAAGATAAGATAAGATAAGATAACTATCTTATCCCCAGAAAGGTCATCCTCTACTATTATAAATACACTGGAGCACCCAGTTATAACTCATACTCTGATTCTACAAAAGACCTGCTTAATACCCTAGCTAACTTAAGCATCGGAGTCCCTTGCAGGTACCACCATCCTCCGGTGACAAAGGATCAGCAGCATTACCAGTCTAACAAGTCGAACGCGGTGGCTCCGGCCACCCCCCACAAGTCAGACACATCAGCGCCGAACAGCACAGAAGATCTCATCCGAGATCGACCTACAGTTTCAGGTAACCCTCAGAACAGATACGAAAAGGTTCCTAGGAGACCCTGGTCATCTCCGGTCCAAGATAGGTAGCTTTCCAACCTTTAGCTTTGTGACTTTTAGTTGTGATTTGTTGACTAAGGTGCCTGTTCATACCCTAGGTCAAGATGTCCGACCCGGGATGTTTAGCGACAAGCCGACCGACCTCTTCAGGTCAGACTATCCGACCTCTTCTCAAAGAGCTCGGCCAATGACCGACCTCTTCTCAAAGAGCTCGGCCAAAACGCTACAGAGGCCCAATAAGGGCCCAAATAGAGGGACACAGCCCAATCTAAAGGCAGCCAAAGCCTAGAAGGATAAGGGCAGTTCCCTTGAAGATAAGCTGACCTCAACTCAAAAGATAAAGATAAGATAAGATAACTAACTTATCTTATCTAAAAAGGTCACTATCACACCATTATAAATACACCGGAGCACCCAGGTATAACTCATACTCTGATTCTACAAAAAACCTGCTTAATACCCGTGCTAACTTAAGCATCGGAGTCTCTTGCAAGTACCCCCACCCTCCGGTGACCAAGGATCAGCAGTGCAGCAAGTCCAACAAGTTGGACACAACAACTCCAGCCGCCACCAGCCAGCCGGACACGCCATCTCCGACCAGTACAGAAGATCTCATCCGAGATCGACCTCCAGTTTCAGGTAACCCTCGGAACATTGGTGCCGTTGCCGGAGAACCTGGAAGTCATCCCATCACCATGGCGGACGAACAGGATAATGACCACAACTCAGATTTAGAGGACAGAACGCCGCACAAAGACACGGACGCCACCTCCAAAGACACACCTCAAAACAGGGAAGATAAACAACCCCCAAACACAGAAATTTTGGAAGCTATCCGTAAGCAACAGAATCGCCTTAAACAGCTGGAACAAGAAGCTGAGAGAAACCTCCAGAGAGAAACTAGGCAACGACGAGAGCTAGAGGACAAGCTCCTAAAAGCCTGAGACTGATCTCAAAGCCAAAACCATTCAACCCAGTCACGATGACGACTCCCACAAGGACAAAGATCCCTTCACCAAGGAGATCATGAAAGCTAAAGTCCCAAAGGACTTTAAAGCTCCCGACATGACGCCGTACGATGTCACATCGAATCCAAGCCATCATCTCAGCAATTTCAGAAGCATAATGTATCCCACCAGTGCCTCGGATGCCATTCGATGCAAAGTCCTCCCGACTACCCTAACGAAGACAGCAATAAAGTGGTTCGACAGTTTGCCTCTAAAATCCATCACAAGTTTTGACGACCTTGCTAAAAAAGTTCCTGGCCACGTTCTCCATCCAGAAGGATAAAGCCGAACACGCTCCAATCTTGCCAGGGATCAAGCAAGGAGATCGGGAAAGTCTTCGCAACTACATTGAAAGATTCAACAAAGCGTGCCTGAACATACAAAGTCTGCCAACAGAAGCAGATATCATGGGTCTCATCAATGGCCTATGAGGAGGACCTTTTAGCCACTCAATATCTAAGAAGCACCTAACATCTCTAAACGAAGTACAGAAACGGGTAGAGAAATACATCAACATGGAGGAGAACTCTCGACTAGGAGAGAGCTCAGAAACCGAATTCTCCTAACCCACCACAGGACAAAGATAAAGAGTCCAAGAAAAAAGATCAACCTGGGAAGCCTAGAAAATACCGTAATTACACCCCTCTTCGGGTGTCTCTTGTGGAGGTTTACTGAGAAATATGCAACACTGAGAAGATCCCACCACCTCGCCCAATCAAAAACAAAAGAGGTCGGACGAGTTGAAGGTCCACTTCACAACAAAGAGGTCAGACGAGTTGAAGGTTCACCTCACAAGAAAGAGGTTGGATGAGTTGAAGGTCCACCTCACAACAAAGAGGTCGGACGAGTTGAAGGTCCACCTCACACCAAAGAGGTCGGACGAGTTGAAGGTCCATCTCACAACAAAGAGGTCGGACGAGTTGAAGGTCCACCTCACAACAAAGAGGTCGGACGAGTTGAAGGTCCACCTCACACCAAAGAGGTCGGGCGAGTTAAAGGTCTGCCACACACCGAAGAGGTCGGACGAGTGGAACATCCACCTCACACCAAAGAGGTCGGACAAGTTGAACGTCTACCTCACCCCCCTAAGAGACGTGTTCATATGATAAATGGAGGATTCGCAGGAGGTTTGATCTCCAAATCATCTTGCGAAAGATACCTCAAAGAGGTATATTAAGGAAGAGAGAGAGGTTTGAAAAGGACAACGGAATGCGAACAAGCCTTCCGAGATTTCAAAAATTCTTGGGGCAACCACCCATTCTCACCAGACCTCGGGAAAGTGAAGAACTCATATTATACCTCGCAGTAGGAAGTTGGGCAATAGCCTCAGCACTAGTCAGAGAAGACGAAAGTGGGCAACAACCCATCTACTTCATCAGCAAAGCTCTACAAGGGGCCGAACTAAACTATCAAAAGATAGAAAAAGTTCACCTACGCCCTCGTACTCACCTCTCAACGACTCCACCCATACTTTCAAAGCTCACACTATCAGAGTTCGGACCAACCAGCCCATAAAAGGCATCCTACAGAAAACAAGCTTAGCTGGAAGAATCCTACAGAAGACAGCACGGATAATTCGGGAGACCCTGGACAAAACCAAAGAACATATCAGACAATTCGGGGGACCCTGGACAAAACCAGTCAGCACCAACAACTCGAACAAATCGGGGAAAATGAAGTCCGATACATAGAATGCCCGAGCTGATGCACTTTCAAAACCAACAACTCGGACAATTCGGGGATATGAGGTCCGACACATACCTCGAGAGCAGAATGCCCGAGCTGATGCATTTTCAAAACTAGCCAACACCAAATTAGGGGGCAATAACAGAAGCCTCATCCAGGCTACATTACAAGACCACAACGAGTCAATCTCGAAGGCGGTATAAGGGATGTACTCAGGGTCAGCCACAGTAACATGCATTAAAACTATGAAATCCAGCTAATCAGACATGCTGTCCGGGATCTTAGTAGACATCTCAAAGACATAGGTCGACTATGGGATCATTACCAAACAACTCGGGCAAATAAGGAAACAACTCGGACAATAATAGCAGAACGTCAAATGACAGACGTGGCAGTAAAAGGGAAACCCCAGGACTCGCACGAAAGTCCAAGGGCACCCTTTGGAGGCAACAACAAGGCAAGAACACAGAGAAAAGAAGTCGACAATCTATACCCAAACAGTCCGAACACCTCTCAAACAAAAGAAAGAACCAAAGTTCTTCAGAGCAAAAACCCAAATACAAAGTCAAAGCTTTACATCAAAAGCATGCCAACTTCCCTATAGCCCCACCAGAAGAACTCCCATAAGTCTTCTGGGCATATCGGACAACTCCACACTTCACCACGAAGGAATTACCTTCCTGATTAGCTTACAGAATAGAGGCAATGATCCCAATAGAGATCAAAGAAGGATCCCCCAGAATGATCCTCTACAATGAAGAGGTCAACTCCCAAATCCAAAGGGGAGAACTCGACCTACTTCCAGAAGTCCGAGAAAGAGCTCGGATTAGGGAGGAAGCGTTAAAATGTCAAATGGCCTCAAGATACAATCGGAAGGTAATCTAGCAACAACGATCTCATCCTAATCTGAAATGATATCGGAACAACTCGACCTGGAGAAGGAAAGCTGGCAGCAAACTAGAAAGGACCCTACCGAGTCATAGAAGTACTTGGGAAAGGCTACTACAGACTGTCCGAACTCGAGGGGCAACAGCTACCAAGGTCATGGCATGCCTGCAATCTAAAAAGGGTGCCAGACCGAGATCCAAAAAGATTGCCCGACCTAGAAAGGTAAGTACTAACATGTACACACTCTTATCTTCATTTTATTGTTTAAAAGATTGCAGATTCTCTAAAAAGTTTCCTACCAAGACGCCTGACTACGGTAGGTTGGCAAGGTGAACACCAAATTCACCGCCCGATCACAACAAAGTCGGCAAGATAAAAACCAAATTCATCGTCCGATTACAAAAGCGACAAGTCGGCAAGGTGAAAACCAACTTCACCGCCCGACCACGATGAAATCCGAATTCATCATTTGATTTCGACAAAGGTCGACAAAGTGAAAACAAAATTTACTGCTATACCAAGACGCATTAATCTGAAGCATTCATCGTCCGATTATAAAGCAACAGATCGGCGGAAAGTGAAAAACAGATTCACTGCACGATCACGATAAAGACCAATAGAGATGAAAACGCGATTCATCTAAAGGTCGACCAAACAAAGAAAGAAACCACCCTCTACAAATCGGCAAAGATGAACACAGAATAATGAAAGAAGTTATCGAAAGTGATCCGAAAAAAGAACCTGACGAGGTCTTATGGATTGCTAAATAATAACTTAAAGACTGGCTGACGTTAAGAAGTCGTACCAAGTCAACCCAAGTTATCAGCAAATCCCTGGAAAGAGGTCTGGCCAACCCTATAAAAGAGGAATTGCTATAACTTAGAAGAGATCAACCTAACGAAGTCGGTCTCCTACAAAAACAAGTTATAAAAGTAATCCCTAAAAGAGACCTGACAAAGGTCCAAGAAAGAGGATTACAAAAATAACTTAGAAGAGGACGACATGAAGAAGTCGACCTCCTACAAACAAGTTATAAAAGTAATCCCTGAAAGAGACCTGACAAAGGTCCAAAAAAGAGGATTACAAAATAACTTAGAAGAGATCAACATAAAGAAGTCGGTCTCCTACAAAAACAAGTTATAAAAGTAATCCCTGAAAGAGACCTGAACAAGGTCCAAGAAAGAGGATTACAAAAATAACTTAGAAGGGCCCGACATGATGAAGTCGTCCCAAAACATAAAGTTACAAAAGTAATCCCTGAAAGAGACCTGAGCAAGGTCCAAGAAAGAGGATTACAAAAGTAACTTAGAAGAGCCCGACAAGAAGAAGTCGGACCAACGAAAGCTACAGCTTAGACCAACAAGAAGAAGTCGGACCAACGAAAGCTACAGCTCGGACCGACAAGAAAAGTAGGACCGGCGAAAGCTACAGCTTGGACCGACAAGAAGAAGTCGGACCGGCGAAAGCTACAGATCGGACCGATAAGAGAAGTCGGACCGGCGAAAGCTACAGCTCGGATCGACACGAGGTGTCGGACCAACGAAAAGCATGCGCTAAAAGGGACATAGCTTCGCCCAAAAAGCCATGGCTCCATGACAAGGCTATCAAAATTGTTCAGAATGACTAAAAAGTGTTCTACGAGAACACTAAAAAGTCCTCGGACAAGTTAGCCCCAAGGACCACCTCAACCAAGCAGAAAGTGGACAAAACCAGAAGTGATCAAAAGAGGTCAGACAACAAAGTACCGACACTCTACAAAGATCCACAAAGGGGACAAAGACATCTCACGAACGGCCAGAGGAAAGCTAGAAGTACTTCGCTGAAAAGTATAAATTCTTGAAAAAAGACATTACTTAAAAAGCAAAAAGCACGACCTCAAAGACGGCGCTAAAAAGTCATCCAAACAAACTATAAAAAGGTTCCCCATCGGAACACTACTTAAAAAGTTGTTGGATTATGACTAAAAAGCCCGAGCAGTGAAGATAAAAAAGTCGGAAGAAGGCTGAAAAGACCTCTCAGCAAACTAAAAAAAGGGGCAACACCAAACTTGCACAAGGAGAAACTACTTAAGATCGACCAAAGTCAGGATGCTTGAGCGCGACTTCCCCAAAGAGATCAAAAGCTCCGAACTCAAGCAGGGGAAAAGTCGTACAGGTCGATGTCAACTAAGAAGAGGCGCAAGAACGATCTCAAAAAAGAACAAGCCAAAAGGTTGGAAAACAGCTTAAGGCTCAAACATGTTTAGCTAAAAGGGATACAACTCCACTCAAAGAAGGCACAATCTCAAACAGGGCTACAAACGTCATCCAAGACTAAAAAAGGTTCTATATAAAGAACACTAAAAAGTCATTGGACAAGTCACTAAAAGTCCAGATATCAAGTCACAGGGATAACTTCGCCAAAGCAGAAGGTTGTCAACACAAACTTAAAGCAAGGCGCGATCCAGAAGGCAAGGGAAGAAAACCCACACTACTACTCAAAAGAGGTTGGACTGTGAAGTACCAAACCTCTAGAAAATCTGCAAAAGATTGCAAAGCAATGAAGAAACAAGCCAGACAGATGCTTGAGTACGACTTCCAAAGAGATCGAAGCTCTGAAAGCACAATCTCACGGAAAGATCGAACTCAAGCAGGGGCACTGTTTATACTCTGGGTCAAGATGTCCGACCCGGGATGTTTAGCGACAAGCCGACCGATCTCTTCAGGTCAGACTATCCGACCTCTTCTTAAAGAGCTCGGCCAATGACCGACCTCTTCTCAAAGAGCTTGGCCAATGACCGACCTCTTCTCAAAGAGCTCGGCCAAAACGCTACAGAGGCCCAATAAGGGCCCAAATAGAGGGACACAACCCAATCTAAAGGCAGCCAAAGCCTAGAAGGATAAGGGCGGTTCCCTTGAACATAAGCTGACCTCAACTCAAAAGATAAAGATAAGATAAGATAACTAACTTATCTTATCTAAAAAGGTCACTATCACACCATTATAAATATACTGGAGCACCCATGTATAACTCATACTCTGATTCTACAAAAAACCTGCTTAATACCCGTGCTAACTTAAGCATCGGAGTCTCTTGTAGGTACCCCCCACCCTCCGGTGACCAAGGATCAGCAGTGCAGCAAGTCCAACAAGTCGGACACAACATCTCCGGCCGCCACCAGCCAGCCAGACACGCCATCTCCGACCAGTACAGAAGATCTCATCCGAGATCGACCTCCAGTTTCAGGTAACCCTCGGAACAGTGCCTTTTATTTTGTTTTGCTGAGAACATGGCTCCGAAGTCTGTAACAATGAAACAACTGCGTTAGACCAGAAAAAACGTCGTGGCTCGAAGCATTCAAGAGAAGGAAACTTGGGGTACCTCGGTATGATATTCTCCAAAGAAATTGGACTCGGATACTTCGTCCCAAAAGAAAATCATTCCTACTCCCTCAAGTCGGTTCATCCCTCCCGACTCCCCTCCAGAGAGTTTTGTTGTTCCTCCTTCTCCCTCATCTTCAGAGCCTCCTCTCAAAAGGCAAAAACTATTGAAGATGGGGAGTATTTATGATAAAAGTTTTGACGAGCTTGCCTGGAGTGAGAGAAATATTCTCCCTCATAGTTGCATCAGCATGGATGATGTGGCTATTCTGAATCATCTCCAACTTATGGCCTGAAATTGAATTCGGATAGCGGAAGTATGTACGTCCTTGGCCAAAGAGTTGCAGAAGACTCCCCTCAGTGCCACTCACGGCTCTCTAGTGGCTACCCGGGTTGAGGTGGAGAGGCTTAGTAGAATTAAGAAGGAGTTGGAGGAGGAGAGGGACGGCCTAACATCCGACCTAGAGAAAGCTCGGTCTCGGATAAAGAAGGCAGAGGCAGCTACGGCTACCAAAAGAAGGCGGATGAGAGGTATTTCCAAGCTTGCGGGGAGAAGCTTGATCTTCAGAGGCCCTAGAGAAGGCCAAAGAAATATATGCTCTTCTTGAGAAGTCTGTGGCCCATGGGATGGACGAGATGTTTGCTAACCTGAAGGCTCAAGTCAAAATCCTTGTTCCTGTGGCCGATCTTTCTCTATTTTGTCAAGATAATATTGTGGTGGACGAGAAGATCTTCCTGGCCCCTGAAGATGACCAGGAGAAGGCTTTGCTTGACCCGAAATCTTTGGGTGCTCAATTCGGCCAGACCTCTCAGACTCCCGAGGTCCCTTCTGAAGTTATTAGCAGAAGTCCAGGTCGACGTCTGACTTGGAGAAAGCTCGGGCCAGGGTAAAAAAGGCAGAGGCAGCTGCAGCTATGGCAGAAGGGTTACAAAAGAAGGCTGAAGAGAGCTATGCCCAAGTTTTTGGGGGAAAAGCTCGATCTTAAGGAGGAGTTGGAGAAGGCCAAGGAAAGATATGCCACCCTTGAGGAGTATGTGGCCGAGGAAATGGAGGAGATGTTTGCTAATCTGAGGGCTCAAGTCTAGATCCTTGCCCCTGAGGCCGATTTTTCTCTACTCAATCAAAATAACATTGTGGTGGACGGGAAGATCATCCCGGTGAAGATGAGGAGGAGGAAGCTTTTCCCGATCTGAAGTCTTTGGGTGCTCAAGTTGGCCAGACCTCTCAGATTCCTGAGATCCCTCCTGAAGTTGTTAACACCGAGCTCCCTCCTTTGCCACCTGGTGCCATCCCAGCCGTGTCGGTCTCTGTTCACCTTCCAAGCCTTCGTGCCCAAGGTAAGGATGTCGTGATTGGGGAGGACCTTAATCCTTTACTTGTAATAGTTAGTAGTTTTCTGGACAAAATTACTTTTGCTTTTAAGTTGTTTTTCAAACACTTTTAGAATATAAAGAACCTTTCTTCACTTTGATAATGATTTTGGCTCTTCCAATAACTATTTTCCGAACTAGCTCTTGGCTAATATAGCTACTTAGTTGGGGACTATACCTCGACAACTTTTAAGGCTGTTTACTTGCTTATATAGTTTTTCCTTTTATAAGTTCTGACTTCATTTAATCATACTTTACTAAGTTACTTTTACACTTCGCTTTTATTCCGCCTTGATTCTAAGGTCAGTTGTCATGAGTTGTTTATATAACTTCTTACATTAACTTGTACCTCGTCGCTTCATCTTGCCGACCATTTTAGGTCGGACAATGATTTTCGTAGTTTATCGAGTTTAAATTAAAGTGTTTTTATAGGAAAATTTTGAAGAAGAAATGAAATCATTTTTATAAACGAAGAATTCCTTTACATAAATTTTCTACTAAGGATTTTTTACTACTCTTAACCCTTGCTATAGTGCCTCGTTAAAACCCCCTTCGGAAAAAACCATTTTTTAAGGGGAAAAAATCTTAAGGTTGGAAAAAGAGGACACCAGGAAACAAGTTATGCTACCTAGCTGTAGAATTTCTTCAGATTGCATGCGTGCCACGACCTCGGGAGTTCCCGCCCCTGCAGGTCGAACACTTTGTAGTAGCCCTTTCCTAAAACTTCGACGATCTTGCAGGGTCCTTTCCAATTTGCAGCTAGCTTCCCTTCGCCTGACTTTTGAACTCCGATGTCATTTCGGATTAGTATGAGGTCGTTTGTGGCAAAAATTTTTTTGATGGGCTTCTGATTGTACCTTAGGGTCATCCTTTGTTTTAGTGCTTTTTCTTTGATCCGAGCATTCTATCAGACTTCTAGGAGGAAGTCGAGCTCTTCCTTTTGTGCTTGGGTATTGGCCTCTTCATTGTAGAATACAACCCTAAGTGACTCTTCAGTAGTTTCTATGGGATCATAGCTTCCATTTCGGAAGCAAGTTGGAAAGGTGATTTCCCGGTTGTGAAATGAGGGGTTGTCTGATATGCCCATAAGACTTGAGGGAGCTCGTCAGTCCATGCTCCCTTTGCATCTTGTAGTCGGTGTTTCAATCCGGCTAATATGACTTTGCTTGTAGTTTCAGCTTGTTCATTAGCCTGAGAATATTCCACCGATGTGAATTGGTGTTTTATTTTGAAATTGGTCACCAAATTCTTGAAGGTCGACTCGGTGAATTGCATCCCATTGTCTGTGGTGATGGAGTAGGGAACTCCAAACCTCGTGACAATATTTTTATAGAGAAACTTCTTACTTCTCTGGGCAGCGATGGTTGCTAGTGGTTCCACCTTGATCTACTTAGTGAAGTAGTTGATCCCCACTATGAGGTATTTGACTTGTCCTGGATCTTGAAAAAATGGTCTGAGAAGATCGAGTCCCCATTTTGTAAACGGCCATGGGAAGATGACGCTAATAAGCTCTTCAGGAGGTGCCACATAAAAATTGGCATGCTTTTGGCAAGGCAGGCACTTTTTAATGAACTCGACTGCTTCTCGGCAGAAGAAGCCGGCCCGGATCACCTTCTTGGATAGTGATCAGGCTCTTAAGTGATTTCCACATATGCCATTGTATACTTCCTTTAAGACCTCCTTTGTATTAGAGGTCGGGACGTACTTTAATAAAGGTGTTAATATGCCTCTTTTATATAGGACATTGTGGACCAATGTATAATTTTTTGCCCCCTTTTTGAGTCTTCGAGCCTCTTTTTCATATTTAGGGAGGACATCAAATTTAAGATAGTTGAGTATAAGGGTCATCTATCCTAAATTTTGGTTAGAAACAGTCATCACATCCAAGATGTCATCTCCCTTTGATATTGATGGTGCATGGAGAGTGTTCCGAGGGTCACCTGAAACTGTAGGTCAATCTCGGATGAGATCTTCTGTACTGGTCGGAGATGACGTGTCCGGCTGGCTGGTGGCGGCCGGAGCTGTTGTGTCCGACTTGTTGGATTGGCTGCACTTCTGATCCTTGGTCACTGATGGGTGGGGGTACCTGCAAGAGACTCTGATGCTTAAGTTAGCAAGGGTATTAAGCAGGTTTATTGTAGAATCAGAGTATGAGTTATACCTGGGTGCTCCAGTGTATTTATAGTAGTGTGGGCTAACCTTTCTGATAAGATAAGTTAGTTATCTTATCTTATCTTATCTTATTTTGGGTGAAGTCAGCTTATCTTCAAGGGAACCGCCTTTATCTCTATAGGCTTGGATAGCCTTTGGATTTGGGTCGTGTTCCTCTATTTGGGCCCTTTATTGGGCTTTCCTGTCGATTTGGCCGACCTCTTTGAGAAGAGGTCGGGTAGCCTGACCTTAAGAGGTCGGTCGCTTTGTCGCCAATCATCCCAGGTCGGATAGCTCGACCCGGGGTATGAACAGTGCCCCTGCTTGAGCTCGGTCTTTTTTTGCTGAGGTCGAGTCCTTGACTTCGGTCCTTCTCTAGTGAAGCCGAACTCAAGAATTTTGTCGATTCCTTTCTTTGTAGAGCCTTTTTGAATGTGGAACGTTTTCCTTTAAAAGCGCGCGCTTTTATATCGGCGCTTTGGGAACGTGCGAGGGTTTAATACCCTCATTAATTGACTTCAAATGCCCCGTTTCCCATGGTTTTTATTTTGAACTTTGCCATCAAAAACGGTTTCTCTTCTTCGTTCCTCTTCGTAACTTCTTCCTTTACACTCTCATTTTCCGTTTTTCCCTAGAGTTTCACAGTTTCTTCCTGTGACGCCTGCTCTACTACCGCTTTCTGTGGAAAAGGAGTGATTCTGGATTTCACCCTTCGTCTTCTTCCGGCAAATTTTTTCCGTTCGAGGGGTGGCTCTGTCGCTTCTTGCTCTTCAGCTTTCTTTCGAGGTTTTCTTCTATTTTCCAGGTTCGATTTTTCCTCTTCTGTCATTTTTTATGTCCGAGTTTGATTTTTCTTGGAGAAAGTTTGGATCTTTCTGCTTTTACTGCGCCTGATTGTTGTGTGTTTTGGAGTTTCTTCATCTTTTGTATGAATTTTTTCGCCTTTCCTGTTGCTTGATGCTTTTAGGGCTTTTGCATGTTATCACCGTTTCTGCTTGTGCTTTCGATGATGGTTTTTGTTTGATTCTGAAAAAGGTTATATCTTTGATGATTTTCTGCTTGGCATTTTTGATGTCGACGATGCTTTTTGCTGATAGACTGTAGAAAGATAGTGGCTTAGATGACTTTTGTGTTTTTACTTCCTGTTCCGTGGGTTACCTGAAACGGTAGGTCGATCTCAGACAAGATCTTCTGCGCTGGTCGGAACCGATGTGTCCGGCTGGTGAATGGCGGCCGGAGCTAGTGCGTCCGACTTGCTTGGACTGAACGTGCTGCTGATCCTCTATCACCGAAGGGTGGGGGGTACCTGCAAGAGACTCCGATGCTTAAGTTAGCATGGGTATTAAACAGGTGTTATGTAGAATCAGAATATGAGTTATACCTGGGTGCTCCAGTGTATTTATAGTAGATGGGGCTGACCTTTCTGATAAGATAAGTTAGTTATCTTTATCTTATTTTATCTTTATTTTAGGTAAAGTCAGCTTATCTTCAAGGGAACCGCCTTTATCTCTATAGGCTTGGATCGCCTTTGGATTTGGGTCGCGTTCCTCTATTTGGGCCCTTTATTGGGCTCTTCGGTTGATTTAGCCGACCTCTTTGAGAAGAGGTCGGGTAGCCTGACCTGAAGAGGTCGGTCGCTTTGTCGCCAATCATCCCAGGTCGGGTAGCTCGACCCAGGGTATGAACACTTCCCTTTTTCAAAACGTTTGTCTACTTGAAATCTTCTTTTCTTGTTTGGGAAATGCCGGGACGTAAGCTGTAGATTTTCCTGAAACCTTGCTTTGCCACTGCCTCCAAAGGATGCCCCAGGACTTTGGTTTGAGTCTTGGGGTTTTCCTTTTCTGTTTGTTCGTCTGTATCATATTAGTCGAGTTGCTTTGCCCTTCCTCCGAGATGTTTTTTAGTAATCCAATCTTCTTTTCTTTTTGTAGGATTAGTTGGCCTCATGTCTTCTCGCAATAACGTTGTAGAGATGTCTTCCAAAGTTCCCGAGGGGATGTCCGATTGGCTGGACTCCCTTGTCCTAATGTGTGTCTCTGTCGTGGATGCTGAATTTTGTGTAGAGCTGAGAAAACGTCATAGGATTTGTGGTAACAGTGCTCGGGAGAGGGATTATGAGCTTGTAGCTCCTGACTCTGATGAGAGGGCTTGTTTTCCTACTTCCGTCGAGGGGGAGCGTCCCTTCTTCTATGCTTATGAATATTTCTTCAGCCAGTTGGACGTCACTTTTCCTTTTACTGCTTTTGAGACCGACTTGTTGTGGTCATGTAACATTGCTCCATCCCAGCTTCATCCGAATTCCTGGGGTTTTACCAAGATATTTCAGCTGCTTTGCCAAGAGTTAGGCATAACACCTTCTCAAAATCTTTTCCTCTATCTTTTTGTCTCGGCCAAGCCCGAAGGTTCTTCCAAAAAGAAAACTTCCTGGGTTTCTTTCAGATCGGCCCAGGGGCATAAAGTTTTTGCCATGTATGATGAGTCTTTTAAAGATTTTAAGAATTATTTCTTCCGAGTCTATGCTGTTGAGGGGGTCCGCCCCTTTTTTCTTGATGAGAATAACGAGCCTGCTTTTCCTCTAGAGTGGCAAAAGAATGTGAGAGTGTCTCGTTATACATGGGAGATGCTTAATGAGGTTGAGCGGGCTTTTGTAGTTGTTCTTGAAGATTTGTGGGGGGAACCACTCCATCTGGATACAAAAAGATTTTTGAGTGATCCATCTTTGGTTCGAACTGCTTTGGGTACTGTCTGACTTGTTTCTGTACTTGTTTCTTAGTTTTGCTTCTTCTAGATAGTGACTCATCACTATGGTTGATTCTGTAATTTTTAGAGATGTCGAAAAATAATGATTCCATGAAGGCCTACAAGAAGGCGAAGAAGGCTACTGCTGCTCAAAATATCTCGGCCAAGGCGGCCAGAGAGGGATCTTCTCAAGTTTTAGTGAAGCCGCCCGTGCCGAGTTCTCCTGGGCCGAGGAAGGTGATCCCCACTCCTCGAGTTCGTCTAACTGATCCTCCACAGACTTCTGCCGCTACTTCTGGTGCTCCTCCCAACAAGAAACAGAAAACAATCGAGGCCTTTAACCTTGACGCCCCTGATTTTAATGCAATCGAGTTCGTAGATCAGCAAATCGGTCCCTACGGTGCCCTCCCCATGGATGATGTATCAATTCTTTGCCATCTGGATTTTATGACCCGAAACAGTGTTAAAATGGCATATATGGGGGCTGCCCTGTACCGAACTGCTCAGAATCTTCCTCTCCATGCCACCAAAGAATTTATGGAGGAGGCTAAACAGGAGTTCGACCGGATGAAGGGCCTGAAGGAAGAGCTTGAGGTAAAGGTAACCAAGTTGGAGAAGGATCTGGAGAACGAAAAGGCGAGTTCCCTTGCTCTGGCAGCTTCTGTGCGGTTGGCCGAGGACACGGCATTAAGGCATAAGGACAATTATGTTACATCTTATCGGGAGGTGGTGCGTTTGAGGGAGGAGCTGGAGTCTGCCCGAGTAGACTATTCTGAGCTTCAAGGTCACCTCGTCGGCAGCGTGAACGCTGCCTATGATAATCTAAAAGAGGAAGTTCAAGTTCTTGCTCCTGAGGTTGACCTTACTCTCTTTAGCTTGGACAATGTTGTGAGGGATGGTAAGGTTATCCCCGACGACCAATATGATGATGATGTTGATCCTCCCCCTGTGCTTTCTGCCAAGGTGCCCGCTTCTACGATTCCTCCGGTTGAGGTTGGTCATTCTGTTTCTGATATGGACTGTCAGATCTTGAACCGGAATGATGGTACCGTGGATGCTGTGCCTCTCCAGGCTCGCCCTCCTTCACCCCAGACTGATGCTGCTAAAAAGTCTTCTAATTTTTAGCTGAGTTTTCTTTGGATATTTGCGTAGTTGGCCCGGCTTGTGGGCTTTAAAACTCTTTATTTTGTATAGTTGAATATTTTGCTGACTGCTGGTACTCTTTTTGGTTGCTTGTTTAGCAACTTTTTTTTTAAAAAAACAAGTAGCTTTCAAGCTTTTAGGCTTGACCCTAAAGCTTTATAATATTCTATAGCATGCATGTTTACACTTGTCTTGGCACCTTTCTGGGTTTTAGAATACTGAAGCCTTGCTGCTCGACCTCTTTGAACTGCGTTGTACTTGGAGGTCGTAGATGCGTGGATCCGATTCGTATTTCGATTTGCTTGCTCTTACTTGTATTTATCCATAACCGATTTCTTTACATTGTCCTTTTCCAAGTTATTTTTGTAGTAGACCGGCTTCGTCATGTCGATCTCTTCTAAGCTATTTCGTAATCCTCTTTCTTGGACCATTTGTTAGGTCTCTTTCAGGGACTACTTTTATAACTGTTCATAGGAGGTCGACTTCTTTATGTCGTCCTTTTTCTAAGTTATTTTTGTAATCCTCTTTCTTGGACCCTTGTCAGGTCTCTTTCAGGGATTATTTTTATAACTTTTCATAGGAGGTCGACTTCTTTACATCGTCCTCTTTCTAAGTTATTTTTGTAATCCTCTTTCTTGGACCCTTGTCAGGTCTCTTTCAGGGATTACTTTTATAACTTGTTTTGTTTTGGGCCGACTTTGTCATGTCGGGCCCTTCTAAGTTATTTTTGTAATCCTCTTTCTTGGACCCTTGTCAGGTCTCTTTCAGGGATTACTTTTATAACTTGTTTTGTTTTGGGCCGACTTTGTCATGTCAGGCCCTTCTAAGTTATTTTTGTAATCCTCTTTCTTGGACCCTTGTCAGGTCTCTTTCAGGGATTACTTTTATAACTTGTTTTTCGTAGGAGACCGACTTCTTTATGTCGATCTCTTCTAAGTTATAGCAATTCCTCTTTTATAGGGTTGGCCAGACCTCTTTCCAGGGATTCGCTGATAACTTGGGTAGACTTGGTCCGACTTCTCAACGTCGGCCAGTCTTTAAGTTATTATTTAGCAAGCCATAAAACCTCGTCAGGTTCTTTTTTTGGATCACTTTCGATAACTTCTTGCATTATTCTATGTTTATCTTTGCCGATTTGTAGAAGGTGGTTTCTGTCTTTCTTTGGTTGACCTTTAGATGAATCGCGTTTTCATCTTTATTGGTCTTTTATCGTGATCGTGCAGTGAATCTATTTTTCACTTTCTGCCGATCTGTTGCTTTATAATCGGACGATGAATGCTTCAGATTAATGCGTCTTGAGAATTTGTAGAATATCTAAAATATATTTTGTTCAAAGGAAAGTGCAAATATATACATGTTGGAGTTTTTTCATCCTTTTAAGTCGGATAATATCTGGATCTCAACTTGGTGCCTCATTAAAAAACCTTTTCAGGAAAAAGAGTGCATCCTATGATGAGATCTTTTACCTTCTCTAGCTATAGTACCTTCTTAGGTTGCAGGCGTGCCACGATTTGGGAAGCTCTCATCCCTCGAGTTCGGACAGTCTGTAGTAGCCCTTCCCAAGTACTTCTATGACTCGGTAGGGTCCTTTCCAGTTTGCTGCCAACTTTCCTTCTCCGGATCGAGTTGTTCCAATATCATTTCGGATTAGGATGAGATCATTCTCCGCGAAACCTCTTGGCACTACCTTTTGATTATATCTTGAAGCCATTCGGCGCTTTAGCGCTTCTTCCCTGATCCGAGCTCTTTCTTGGATTTCTGGAAGTAGGTCGAGTTCTTCTCTTTAGAGTTGAGAGTTGGCTATTTCATTGTAGTGGACTACTCTAGGCGACCCTTCCTCGACCTCTACTGGGATTATTGCCTCCACTCCGTACGCTAATCGGAACGGTGATTCATTTGTGGTGGAATGTGGCATAGTTCGATATGCCCATAGGACCTGTCGAAGTTCTTCAGCCCAAGCTCCCTTCGCATCTTGCAGTCTCCGTTTCAACCCAGCCAATATGACTTTGTTGGCAGCTTCGGCTTGCCCATTGGCTTGAGGATGTTCGACGGAGGTGAACTGGTGCTTTATGTTCAAGTCGGCTACTAATTTCCTGAAGCCTGCATCTGTGAATTGAGTGCCATTGTCTGTGGTGATGGAGTATGGAACCCCAAACCTCGTGACAATGTTCCTATATAGGAATTTTCGGCTTTTTTGAGCAGTGGCGTTGGTTAGGAGCTCTGCCTCAATCCACTTTGTGAAATAGTCTACTCTGACTATGAGGAATTTGACTTGTTCTGATCCCTGGGGAAAGGGTCCGAGAAGATCGAGTCCCCATTTTGCAAATGGCCAAGGTGAAGTTACGCTGATGAGCTCTTCTGGCGGGGCGATGTGAAAGTTGGCATGTTTCTGGCATGGGGGACATGTCTTTACAAATTCTGTAGCTTCCTTTTGTAGAGTTGGCCAGTAAAATCCCGCCCGAAGTACCTTTTTGGTGAGAGCTTGTGCCCCGAGATGATTGCCACAAATACCGCTATGTACTTCCTCTAAAACTTCCCTTGTGTTAGAGGTCGGCACATGATAAACCACTATTTTATGGTTTATATTATGTTTAATTGTGTGGTTTTGTCATGATCCTTGCCCACTTATTCATCAATTTAGCATGCATTTAGATTTCCTTCCTAAATTCAGTACATGTTTGAAAATTGCTTCCTAGAGACTTTAATTATTTACTTTTAATTCTCCTTTATTCCATTCGATGCCGTGATCTGTGTGTCAAGTGTTTCAGGCCTTATAGGGCATGAATGAGATGGAGATCGGAGAGTGCGATCGCGTGACATGCGCGATCTGCATAATCTGCAGAATTCGATGGGGGCAATTTTGGACCTTATTTCGGCCCAGTTTTCGGCCCGGAACAGCAGACTAGAGTCAGAGAATATGCAGAAACAACACACACATTCATTCAGTAGTTTTTTTAGATCTAGTTTTTCACTCTCTTAGGTTTTTTCTCTCTAGTTTTTAGGATTTTAATTTTCAATTGGTCTTAGCATTAGAACATTGAGAAGAGTTATTTCCTCATCAAGACTTCATCATTCTAGTTTGTTCTCTTAACTTGGTTTTAATCTTCCATGTTCTTTGTTATGTTCAATTTTGTCATTCAGATACTTTTATTATTAATTAATGCAAGGATTATTTCTCTTTAATTCAATTTCAATTCCAATAATCATGTCTTCTTTTAATTCCCTTTTATGTGCCATGGATTCTTTATTTACAATGCGTGAGTAGTTCCATTACTTGATAGGGAGTTGATTAAAAGGAATTCTTGAGTTGGAAGGATTGAAGGAGAATTTTATAGTTGGGTTAAATGTTGGATTGCTATCCTGTCACCAACGTCAATCCCTTTGAACTAAGTGGGTTGTAACTCGTGAATAGATCTGGCAGTCCAACTTGTTTAACTTTCCCTTACCTAGTAAAGGATAACCAAACAGAGTAACCGTTAATTATAAATCAATCTTAAAAATCACTCCATCAATGATAGAGATTCTAACTAATCAATTCCCAGTCAAGGCTTTTATTTATATTATTTAAAATTTCTCAATTTAAATTCCAATTTACTTAGCTCAACTTCTTGGAACATCTGATTAATAAAACAGCACACTTCTCTGCAACTCGTTGGGAGACGACCTGGGATTTAAAACTCCCAGTAATTTTAATTTAAACTCTCTGTGACATATTTCTAAATTGATAGGCAGATTTTCGGTGAGTTAAGAACTATACTTGCAATGTAACTATTTTAATAAATTTTTAATTCACCAGCTTCTGCTTCCCATCAATTTTTGGCGCCGTTGCTGGGGAGTTGCAATAGAGTGCTAATTTTATTAATTAGAATTTATTTATTTGCATTTTATTTAATTTTGCTACTATGAGCTGCATGTTTCTTCCGTCAAATGACACGTTCACTTCCTGATCTGCGCTTGCTAATATTCGATCCTGAAATTGAAAGAAGAATTTCACGAATAAGGCGAGAACAACGTAGGTTAGCCCGCTCTGAAGGCGGATCTGAAAGTGAATTTGAGGAAGAAACCAGCCCCCGTTCTACTGATTTGGTTGTTTTACGTGCAAAAAACATGGCAGCTAGAAGAGTTACCATTCAGGAGGAAGGAGCTCCTAATTTTACAATGCAACCGTTTCAAGCGCATCATCCAGCGGTAGCTACGGATTTTGAAATAAAGACCGCACTGCTAAATTTGATGCCCAAGTTTCATGGCCTACCTGCTCAAGAGCCTATCAAGCACTTGAGAGATTTCCAGGCAGCCTGTTCTACTGTCAGGCGTGATGGCACTGATGAAACTTCAATTCTGCTGAAAGCTTTTCCGTTCTCTCTTGAGGGAAAAGCAAGAGAGTGGTACTACACTCAACCTCTAGCAAATGTATCCAACTGGGATACACTCAGAAAGGAGTTTCTGGAGAAATTCTTTCCATATGAAGTTACTGATAAACTGAGGAAGGATATCTCTACAATTGTTCAGGACGACAATGAGACTCTCTTTGAATACTGGGAGCGCTTCAATAATCTTCTAGAAGCATGCCCCCACCACATGATTGACAAGATCGTGCTACTCAGCTATATCACACAAGGTATGAGACCCCAAGATAAGACCACATTGGAAAGTGCCAGCAATGGGTCTATGAAGAAGTACAAGACTACTGATGAAGCTTGGCAATTGATCAGTGATTTAGCTGAATCTACTCGGAACCACAGACAAAAGCAAGGCCGTTCAAGGGCCGTCGCAGAAGTATCTTCTGGCATAGAGACTGCTGCTCTAAATCGAAGCATCTGTGAAATGACCAACCTACTGAAGCAAATGCAGTTAAATCAACAAGCTCAGCAAACTCAACCGCAGCAAAACCAACAACTAGTCCCACAAAGAATTTGCAGAATTTGTGCTGATTATAGTCATTACACTGATGAATGCCCGCAGCTCCAACAAGAAGACAACATGGTGGCATCCACTCATAACTTCTATGACCGCCCCAACCAAGGGTACAATCAAAGTGGAAATAATAACCATGGATGGCAGGACAATTCAAACCAGAATTGGAGAGACAACAATAATAGGGGAGGCAGAGATAATCAGGGAAATCAGAGGTGGAATAATAACAACAACAGGCAGCAAAATTAATTGTACCGAGCACCTCACCTGAGGCAAAACCAAGGACCACCGAACAATCAGCAGCAAACCTCTCAGTTTACTCATTCTTCTGTATCTTCTAATGAAGATTTATTACAAGCTTTTGAGAAAAGACAACTGGCCATGGAAAATACCATCGTAAACAATATTAATGCCAGTCTGAATGGTTTCACCTCTACTCTACAAGCTTTATTGACACAACTTGGTTCAACACAAAATTCCAGTAACCAACCTTCAAGCACCACTGGAATCCCCTCTCAACCATTACCCAATCTGAAGGGAGGCATTAATGCCATCACCCTGAGGTCCGGAACCACACTGCAGGAGAGGAATCAGGAGGAACCAAGCTCACCAGAATACGCCTCAGCTGAAGAGGTGGTGGAAATCGAAGATGTTGAAGAGGAAGAGGACATACAGGACATAGCTGAAGAAGAGATAGCTCAACCACAGGAAGAAGCACAAAAAGACGCAGGCCCCACAGAAAACACTACTCCCATTCTATTTCCACAACTTGCAAGGAAGCCCAGGAAGCAGCTGGAACCTGATCCTAAAATGGTAGAAATATTCAAAAAGGTTGAGGTAACTGTTCCCCTTTTTGATGTTATTCAGCAGGTACCTAAATATGCAAAGTTTCTAAAAGACTTATGTATCCATAAAGACAAAATTAATGAATTAGAAACTATTCCTTTAGGTAGTTCCATATCTGCTTTAATGGGAGGATTACCTGAAAAGTGTAGTGACCCAAGTCCTTGTATAGTTAGTTGTACTATTGGTGGAGTAGTAATTAGTAATTTAATGTGTGATTTAAGAGCATGTGTCAGTATAATGCCTTTGTCTATATATGATGTTTTAAGGCTCCCTCCCTTAAAAAGGTTAAAGGTTGGTTTTGTGTTAGCAGATAAAAGCATTATTACAGTGGCTGGAGTTGCTGAAGATGTTTTGGTGAACATTAAAGGGCTCACATTTCCCACTGATTTTTATATCTTGGAGATGCCCCATAATGA
>NC_029787.2:32422746-32502807 GCF_000816755.2 Arachis ipaensis | reverse complement strand
TAATGATTCAGATAAGCCATCATCGATCCTACTTGGAAGACCATTCCTGAAGACATCAAAATTCAAATTGGATGCTTTTTCAGGAACATACTCCTTTGAAATAGATAGCCGCATATTAATCTTCAATCTGAATGGAGTCATTGACAACCCCTCAGAAGATCGTTCTATCTTCCAGTGTGATGTCATAGATGAAAGCGTGGCTGAAGTTCAAAAAGAAGAGTTTGAAGAGAGGCACACTGGACAAGGTCCAAGTGTGGGGACCCTCTTAACTGACAATGAGGACACTTCGCCATTTTCGCAAGCCCCAGATAATCCAGAGCCTACCCATGATCAAAAGTTAGAATTGAAACCTCTCCCTCCACATCTCAAATATGCTTACCTTGAGGATGAGCAGAAGCTTCCGGTTATTATTGCAAGAGAACTGACTTCTCAACAAGAAGAGCAGTTACTTGATGTGCTGAAGAAGCATAAGAAATCAATTGGGTGGAGTTTGGCAGACATAGTGGGAATCGACCCTCAAGTATGCGAGCACAGAATATTTTTAGAAGAGGGAGCAAGACCTGTCCGTCAACCACAAAGAAGATTGAATCCCACCATCTTGGAAGTTGTCAAAAAGGAAGTGACCAGACTATTGGAGTTCGGTATCATATATCCCATTTCAGACAGTGAATGGGTAAGCCCAGTACAAGTTGTGCCCAAAAAGTCCAGAGTCACTACCGTGAAGAATGAGCATGGAGAGCTCATAGCAACTAGAGTTCAGAATGCTTGGAGAGTCTGCATTGATTATAGGCGTCTCAACCAAGCTACCCGTAAGGATCACTACCCACTTCCATTCATTGATCAAATGCTGGATCGCCTGTCAGGTAAATCACATTATTGCTTTTTAGATGGTTACACAGGTTATTTCCAGATTCATATAGCCCCTGAGGATCAGGAAAAGACTACTTTTACATGTCCTTTTGGGACTTACGCTTATAAGAGAATGCCCATTGGCTTGTGCAATGCACCAACTACTTTCCAAAGGTGCATGATGAGTCTTTTTTCTAATTTCATTGAGGATTGTATGGAAGTTTTTATGGACGATTTTAGCGTTTATGGTGATTCTTTTAACCTTTGCTTAGATGGATTATCTAGAGTATTAGATAGATGTGTTAATACAAACCTTGTATTGAATTTCGAAAAATGCCACTTTATGGTAAAGCAAGGAATTGTATTAGGACATGTGGTATCTAATAATGGCATTTCTGTAGACCCAGCAAAGGTGAATGTTATTTCTAGTTTAACTTACCCCTCTTCTGTGAGGGAAGTCCGTTCGTTCCTTGGCCATGCAGGTTTCTACAGGAGATTTATTAAGGACTTTAGTAAGGTGGCACTTTCCTTATCCAGATTACTACAGAAGGACATTGAGTTCGAGTTCAGTGAAGATTGCAAACAAGCATTTGATAAGCTGAAGACTTCTCTAACTCAAGCCCCAATTGTGAGAGGCCCCGACTGGAGCCAGCCGTTTAAAATCATGTGCGATGCTTCCAACCATGCAGTAGGAGCGACGCTGGCTCAGTGTGAAGGTAAGGATCCTTTTTTTATTGCCTATGCGTCTAAGACTTTAGACACTGCCCAGTCCAATTATACTACTACTGAGAAAGAGCTACTTGCTATTGTTTTCGCTCTGGATAAATTCTGAGCTTATTTACTTGGTACTAGAGTAGTAGTGTATTCAGACCATGCAGCTCTAAAGTATTTATTAGCTAAAAAGGAATCCAAACCAAGACTTATACGTTGGATACTGCTGTTACAAGAATTTGATTTAGAAATAAAGGATAGGAGTGGCAATCAAAATTTAGTAGCAGACCACTTGAGTCGCCTTGAACATATTAAGGATGATTCTACTCCTATAGATGATAATTTTCCTTTTGACAACCTGCAAGCAGTATCTGAGGTAGTCCCTTGGTACGCACCTGTTGCTAATTATTTAGTTAGCCGCACATTTCCCCCACATTTCTCTAAACATCAAAGAGACAAGCTGAAAAGCGGGTCTTATATATGGGATGACCCATATTTATGGAGATGTGGCGCTGACCAGATGATTAGACGATGTGTACCTCAATCAGAATTCCAGTCCATTTTAGAGGCCTGTCACTCATCTGAGAGTGGAGGACACTTTGGCCCTCAAAGAACAGCTAGAAAGATCTTAGACTGTGGATTCTGGTGGCCTACTCTTTTTAGAGATGCTGCTGAGTTTTGTAAATCTTGTCACCCATGCCAGAAATTTGGTAACATATCCAAGAGGGATGAGATGCCTCAATAATATATACTTTTCTGTGAAATTTTTGATGTCTGGGGCATTGACTTCATGGGTCCATTTCCAAATTCGCAAATCTCGACTGAGGCTCATGCCCGGTAAGTTGAGATCAAAATGGGAAGGTCCATACAGAATAGAGAAGGCTGAACCGTACGGAGTTTATCACCTAAGCCATCCTTCAAGCTCTGAACTTATTAAGGTTAATGGACACCGCCTAAAGGTGTACCATGGTGAGAAGGTGTAGAGAAATAAGGAGCTTGAGATCTTTCACTTGGAAGATCCCACATAGCAGCAGATTGAGCTAGTAGAGCGTCCAACTTACGGACATAAAAGCAAAGTGCTTGGTGGGAGACAACCCACCGCGGTATGATCGTTCCTTTCTTCACTTTTAGTTTTTCTTCTTTAATAACTCTTCTCTTTATTAGTGCTTCCGTGCTCTTTCAATTACATGTCTTTATATTTCTCTAAAAAAAATAAAAAAAATAAAATAAAATTTTTACCGCGCGACGCGATCGCACCAGCGACGCGTCCGCGTGGCAGGAGGAGCACAGAAAAATAAAAATGAACAGAAAGTTACGCAGGAGGAGCGCTGGAGTCGTGCCAATGGCACAAATTACTCCACGCGACCGTGTCACCGACGCGACCGCGTCGCATGGAAATCATGGCCTCCCACGTGACCGCGTCCCCTACATTTTCGACGTAAAAGGGTGCACAATGCTATATTGTGCGAGAGTGGCGCTGGATTGGTGCTGGAAGCACAATCCTTGTCACGCGACCGCGTCAACGACGTGGCCGCGTGATTATTCTCTGACGCACACTCACGCGATCGCATGACCCACGCGATCGCGTCACCTAATTTTGGCAATTAAAATAAATCGAACAGAGAGTTGTGCTGGAACGAGGCTGCACTCGCGCCAGCAGCGCAACACAGGTCACGCGACCGCATGACCGACGCGATCGCGTCCCCTTCCTTGACGCATCCCCACGCGAACGCGTGCCCCAGGCAGCCGCGTCGCATGCGCCGCACAGCTAAACCCCAATTGCCAAATTATCTTATCTTTCTTTCCTCCAAATCCTAATTTTTCTTCTCCCTCATTCTTTCTTCTTTTTCCCCTTCCCCTTTCTATCTCACCTCTCACTCTCTCTCTCTCTCTCCTCCATTAACAAGGTTTTACCTTCTTCTTCCTTCTTCTCTTTTCTATCATTCTTATTATATTATGTATATATTATTATATTCTTTTTCTTAAATCTTGGCTTCTGCACTTACCTTGGAGGCTCGCGTATGGGCACAGATCATGTCCCATTACGTCTTTCTGAGCACTCATGAGTCCTCTTTCACTGCAGACATGGCTGTTCTACTATGGTGCATCCTTATAGACCAACCTCTGAATCTCTCAAGACATATCCGGAATGCTATGGAACACGTACAAATTGCGGGCAACTTATCTTTCCCCGCCTTGGTCTCAGATCTTGTCTCAGCAGCCGGAGTCTCCTACAGAGTTGGGGACACCAAAGCCACGCTTCCATGGGATGATCAATATGTCCCTAACGGGAAATACCTCAGACTTTCAGCAGCCACTACAAACCAGCCTACTGAGCCAGTTGAAGATAATCCTTCTTCAACACCACAAGCATCTACAACTGAGAAATTGCTCCAGCAGATAATCGAACGGTTGGAACGGCAAGAACAGAAAGCAAAGCTGAGAGAGCGCCGTAACGAGTGCCGATTCAAACACCTCAAGGAGCTACTCAAGGGACGCTTCAGAGACTCAGACACCCCGGACTCCACTTCTTTTACCAGCACCGGGAGCCATGATGATCCCGACTGTGGAGATACTGCCACCAGCCCACCCCTGTTCCTGAAAGATGGCACCGAGGACGGTGCAAAGCTTTAAGTGTGGGGAGGTCGGTCAGTACCTGACTTCCGGAGGTAAATTCTCTTCTCTGGCACCAATAATTAGGATATTTTAGTTAGATTTTCTTTCTTTTATAGAATAGAATAAATTGCATAGGTTAGAATAGTTGCATGCATGTTCTACTTGATTGAAAAGACAATAAGTTTCTTTTAAAAATCTATCTTTGGAATAAAATTTCACTAATTTTTCAAAAAATTTTTATGATAAATCTGCTTGAGTTGTATTTGGAACATGATGTTTGAGCCAAAGAACACACAACCTGTGAAAGATTTGAGCCTTTATGTATGGTTACATCATTTAACCATAATTATTTTATTCTTGTGTGTCTACTTCTCTATGATTGTAATCTATATTTTGTTTTATCTTATATGTCCAATATTTATTATATTTACACGCTTGCACATGATTGAGGCCATTATTTGTTTAAACTCACTTATCCAAATCAAGCCTACCCTTTTCAATTACCCTTGTTAACCACTTTGAGCCTTTGAAACCCCATTTGTTCTATATTTTACCACATTACTAACCTTAAGCTGAAAAACAATTATATATCCCAAATTGAATCTTTGGTTAGCTTAAGATAGAATTGTGTGTGCTAGTTAAGTATGGGAAATTGTGGGAACAAAAGTTGTTGAGGGAATGTGTCATGAAAATTTAAAGGGAATTTGGATACCTACTCATGTGAAGATATGAGAATGAAAAAATCTATGTGCATTGATAAGCTTTATTTATTTAAAAAAAAAGAAATCAATAAATAAGGGGACAAAATTACCCCAATGTTAAATTCAGAATTCAAAGATCAATGCACATATGATAGAATTAAAATACAAAGTTGAAACATGAGTATGGGTTGAAAAAGGGAATTATGGGTAGCTAGGCATGAATTTAAAAGTATATAGAATATATGTATATTAGGTGAGAGCTTAGGTTAATTAAAGATTCAATTTATAAAGCTCACTTAGCCATATGTATATCCTTACCTGCACCTTGGCCCCATTACAACCCTGAAAAGACCTCATAATGTTTGCATTAGTATATTAACTGTTGTTGATTGGTTAGGAGAAGAACAAAAGTTAGAAAAAATGACTGGAGAAGAATAGAGTGATTACCCTATACACTAGAGATTAGAGCGTACATACATTATCAGTGAGGGTTCAATGCTTGAATTTTCATGTTTCCTGCTTTCATAAGCTATCTTCTTGCACTTTTATCGGTTTTATTGTATAATGATAGAATTAGTGGAATTTGATTTGTAACTGTTTTGAAGGGCTTATTTACTTTTGATCAAGTGGACAATAATCATATAGTTGCATTTATTTATATATGTAGGATTGCATTGCATTTCATGAGTTTCTGCATGTTCATACTTATTTCCTTGTCTCCTTCAATTTAGCATGAGGACATGCTAATGTTTAAGTGTGGGGAGGTTGATAAACCACGATTTTATGGTTTATATTATGTTTAATTGTGTGGTTTTGTCATGATCCTTGCCCACTTATTCATCAATTTAGCATGCATTTAGATTTGCTTTGTAAATTCAGTACATGTTTGAAAATTGCTTCCTAGAGACTTTAATTATTTACTTTTAATTCTCCTTTATTCCATTCGATGCCGTGATCTGTGTGTCAAGTGTTTCAGGCCTTATAGGGCATGAATGAGATGGAGATCGGAGAGGAAGCTAGCGAAAATGGAAGGAACACAAGAATTTGAGGAGATAACCAGCGAGAAGTGACGCGGTCGCATGGCTCACGCGACCGCGCGAAGGAGCACAAATCGCAGTGACGCGGCCGCATGGCTTGCGCGGCCGCGCGGATTGGAAAGCGCTAGCGACGCGGTAGCGTGGACGACGCGAACGCGTGGAGAGGAAAAAGCGCAAGCGACGCGTCCGCATGGACGACGCGATCGCGTGACATGCGCGATCTGCATAATCTGCAGAATTCGATGGGGGCGATTTTGGACCTTATTTCGGCCCATTTTTCGGCCCGGAACAGCAGACTAGAGTCAGAGAATATGCAGAAACAACACACACATTTATTCAGTAGTTTTTTTAGATCTAGTTTTTCACTCTCTTAGGTTTTTTCTCTCTAGTTTTTAGGATTTTAATTTTCAATTGGTCTTAGCATTGGAACATTGAGAAGAGTTATTTCCTCATCAAGACTTCATCATTCTAGTTTGTTCTCTTAACTTGGTTTTAATCTTCCATGTTCTTTGTTATGTTCAATTTTGTCATTCAGATACTTTTATTATTAATTAATGCAAGGATTATTTCTCTTTAATTCAATTTCAATTCCAATAATCATGCCTTCTTTTAATTCCCGTTTATGTGCCATGGATTCTTTATTTACAATGCGTGAGTAGTTCCATTACTTGATAGGGAGTTGATTAAAAGGAATTCTTGAGTTGGAAGGATTGAAGGAGAATTTTATAGTTGGGTTAAATGTTGGATTGCTATCCTGTCACCAACGCCAATCCCTTTGAACTAAGTGGGTTGTAACTCGTGAATAGATCTGGCAGTCCAACTTATTTGACTTTTCCTTACCTAGTAAAGGATAACCAAACAGAGTAACCGTTAATTATAAATCAATCTTAAAAATCACTCCATCAATGATAGAGATTCTAACTAATCAATTCCCAGTCAAGGCTTTTATTTATATTATTTAAAATTTCTCAATTTAAATTCCAATTTACTTAGCTCAACTTCTTGGAACATCTGATTAATAAAACAACACACTTCTCTGCAACTCGTTGGGAGACGACCTGGGATTTAAAACCCCGAGTAATTTTAATTTAAACTCTCTGTGACATATTTCTAAATTGATAGGCAGATTTTCGGTGAGTTAAGAACTATACTTGCAACGTAACTATTTTAATAAATTTTTAATTCACCAGCTTCTGCTTCCCATCAGCACACATTTCAACAATGGTATTGAAATCCCTCTTTTGTATAGGGTGTTGTTTATGATGGTGTAGTACTGAGCCTCCCGTTTTAACCTCTTTGTTTCCTTCTCATTTTTGGGGAGTGTTTCTTTTTTGAGGTAATTAATTATGGGGGTCATCCATCCTTGATCTTGATTTGTTATAGCTAGGACTTTTTCTACTTCCGAGATTGATGGGTTCTGTAGCATTTCCTGGATGAGGCTTCTATTGTTGCCCCCTGGTTTGGTGCTGGCTAGCTTTGAGAGTGCATTAGCTCGGGCATTTTGTTCGCGGGGTATGTGGCAAATCTTATATTCCCCGAGTTGTCCGAGTTGTTCCTTGGTTATATCCAAATACTTTTTCATGGTGGGATCTTTGGCTTGGTAACTCCTTGTTATCTGTGAGGTGACTACTTGTGAGTCGCTGAAGATGTTGAGTTTTTGAGCTCCAACCTCCTTAGCCAGCTTCAAACCAACTAGTAACGCTTCATATTCTGCCTGATTGTTTGAGGCCAGGAACCCAAATTTGAGAGAAAGCTCAACTTGGGTTCCTTGGTTGCTTTCTATTATCACACCTGCGCCGCTTCCAGTCTTATTTGAAGACCCGTCCACGTAGAGATTCCATTCTGTGGGGGTTTCCAGGGTATCTGTGAATTCTGCAATGAAGTCGGCCAAGTATTGTGATTTGATGGCTGTCCGAGCTTCATATTGGAGGTCAAATTCGGATAACTCGACTGCCCATTGTAAAATTCTGCCTGCTAGATCTGTTTTCTGCAGTATCCCTTTTATGGGCTGGTCGGTCTGGACCTTAATGGTGTGAGCCTGGAAGTACAGGCGTAGTCGTCGAGATGTCAGTATGAGAGCATAGGCAAACTTTTCTATTTTTTGGTAGTTCAGCTCGGATCCCTGTAGCGCTTTACTGATGAAATATACAGGCTGTTGCCCTTTGTCGTCCTATCGAACCAGTGCTGAGGCTACTGCCTGACTTCCTACTGCAAGGTATAATACGAGTGGTTCTTCCTCTCGTGGTCGAGTTAGGATAGGTGGTCGTCCCAGGAAGTTTTTGAAATCCTGGCAGGCTTGCTCGCATTCCGTTGTCCATTCGAACTTCTTTCCTTTCCTTAAAGTGGCATAAAAGGGGAGAGATCTTATCGCTGATCCTGCTAAGAATCTGGATAAGGCTGCCAATCTCCCGTTGAGTTGTTGTACCTCTCTGACACAAGTCGGGCTCTTCATGTTGAGTATAGCCTGGCATTTGTCTGAATTTGCTTTAATTCCTCTTTGTGTGAGCATGAAACCTAAGAATTTGCCTGCTTCTACTGCAAAAGTGCATTTTGCGGGATTGAGGCGCATGTCATGCTTCCTTATAGTGTCGAACACTTGGGCCAGGTCGGACAATAATGTCTCTTCACTTTGTGTCTTTATTAACATGTCGTCCACGTAGACTTCCATGATCTTTCCGATATGATCTGAAAAGACTTTATTCATTAGCCTTTGATATGTAGCTCCCGCATTCTTGAGACCGAAAGGCATTACAGTGTAGCAGTAATTTGCTTTTGGCGTCAAAAACGAGGTCTTTTCTTGATCTGGTGGATACATGGGAATTTGGTTGTATCCGGAATATGCATCCATAAACGAGAGGTATCTATATCCAGATGAAGCATCTACCAGAGCGTCGATACTTGGGAGTGGGTAAGGATCTTTTGGGCAGGCTTTGTTGAGGTAGGTGTAGTCGGTGCACATTCGCCATTTCCCATTTGATTTTTTCACCAAGACGACGTTAGCTAGCCATAGTGGGTACTTGACTTCTCTTATGAATCCTGCCTCCAGTAGTGCTTGTACTTGTTCTTCCACAGCTTGGGATCGTTCTGGTCCAAGTTTTCTTCGTCTCTGCTGTACCGGCCGAGATCCGGGATAGACCGCCAACTTGTGATTCATTAGCTTGGGGTCTATTCCTGGCATGTCTGCAGCTTTCCATGCGAAGAGATCGACATTATCTCGTAAGAACTGTACTAGTAATTCTTTTACGTCTCCCTTCAGGATCGTGCCAATATTAGTTGTTTTGTCCGAGGTATCCCCGATCTGAACTTTCTCTATTTCTCCTTCAGGTTGTGGACGGAGTTCTTCACGTCTCTGAACTCTACCAAGCTCAATTGTATAGAACTCTTCTCCTCTACCTCTGAGGTTTAGACTTTCGTTATAACAGCGGCGTGCCATCTTTTGATCTGCTTTTATCGTAGCTATCCCTTCTGTAGTTGGGAATTTCATGCATAGATGTGGAGTCGAGACTATTGCGCCGAGTTGATTTAGTATTGTCCGACCTATTAGGGCATTGTAAGCTGAACTCACGTCAACCACAATGTAGTCTATCTTGAGTGTTCTGGATTGGTTCCCTTTTTCGAAGGTTGTATGTAGCGACACGTATCCCAGTGGTTGTACTGGGGTATCTCCCAGTCCGAACAGGCTGTTCGGGTATGCTCTAAGCTCCTTTTCTTCTAAGCCGAGTTTGTCGAAGGCAGTTTTGAATAAGATATCGGCAGAACTTCCTTGGTCTATTAATGTGCAGTGGAGATTGGCGTTTTCCAGTATGATGGTAATGACCATGGGATCGTTGTGTCCTGAGATGATACCGGATGCGTCTTCTTTGGTGAACGTGATTGCAGGGATGTCGGGGGCTTCCTCCTTCCCTTCGACATGATATACTTCTTTGAGGTATCTTTTGCGGGATGATTTGGAGATTCCACCTCCTGCAAATCCTCTGTGTATCATATGGACATGTCTTTCTAGCGTACGAGGTGATCGCTCAGCTCGTCCGATATCTTCATCTCTTAGTCTTTTTCTTTGTTCATCATCTCAGGTGGCTAGATATCGATTTAGTTTTCCTTCCCTTACTAACTTTTCTATGATATTTTTTAAGTCGAAGCACTCGTTGGTGGAATGTCCTCAGACCCGATGATATTCGCAGTATTCGTTCTGATTTCCTCCTCCTCTTTTGCCTTTGAGTGGTCGAGCTGGGGGTATCTTTTCTGTGTTACAGACTTCTTTGTAAATATCCACAAGGGACACCCGAAGAGGGGTGTAATTATGATACTTTTTTTATTTTTTCGCCCGTTCGATCTTCTTTCTTCTTGGATTCTTTATCTTTATCTCGGTAGGTGAAACCGGATTTCGAGGCTTCTCCCAGTCGGGAATTTTCTTCCATATTGATGTACTTCTCTGCCCATTCTTGTACCTCATCTATGGATGTGGGATATTTCTTTGATATAGATTGGCTGAAAGGTCCTTCTCGTAGGCCGTTGATGAGGCCCATGACGGTAGCCTCTGTTGGTAAGCTTTGTATGTTTAGGCATGTTTTGTTAAATCTTTCCATGTAGTTGCGAAGACTTTCCCGATCTCCTTGCTTGATACCTAGTAGACTGGGGGCGTGCTTAGCCTTGTCTTTCTGGATGGAGAATCTGGCCAGGAATTTTTTTGCCAGGTCGTCAAAGTTGGAGATGGACTTTGGAGGTAGGTTGTCGAACCATCTGATTGCTGTCTTCGTGAGAGTCGTTGGAAAAGCTTTGCAGCGAACGGCGTCTGAGGTGTCGGTGAGGTACATTCTGCTTCTGAAGTTACTGAGGTGATGGTTGGGATCTGTTGTGCCATCATACAAAGTCATATCCGGAAGTTTGAAGTCTTTAGGGATTTTAGTCTTCATGATTTCCCTAGTGAATGGATCTTGATCTTTGCGAGAGTTGTCTTCAGGGGTAGTCCGAGTAGTCTTTGTTTCGAGATCGGCTTCAAGTTGTAGAAGTTTATCTTCTAATTCTCGACGTCGCCTTACCTCTTTTTGTAGATCCTTGCCGACTTCTTGCTGGTACTGGCTTTCTTTTTTGACTTGCTTTAGGCGATCTTAAAGTGCTTCTATTACTCCCGGATGTGATGAGTTTTTGTCTCCGTTAGATTCTGGAGTGTCCTTCGGTGTGGCACCCGTGTTTTTGTGCGGCGTTCTGTCCTCTAAATCTGAGTTGTGGTTATTATCCTGTTCGTCCGCCATGGTGATGGGATGACTTCCAGGTTCTCCGGCAACGGCGCCAATGTTCCGAGGGTCACCTGAAACTGTAGGTTGATCTCGAATGAGATCTTCTGTACTGGTCGGAGATGACGTGTCCGGCTGGCTAGTGGCGGCCGGAGCTGTTGTGTCCGACTTGTTGGACTGGCTGCACTTCTGATCTTTGGTCACCGGTGGGTGGGAGGTACCTGCAAGAGACTCCGATGCTTAAGTTAGCATGGGTATTAAGCAGGTTTATTGTAGAATCAGAGTATGAGTTATACCTGGGTGCTCCAGTGTATTTATAGTAGTGTGGGCTGACCTTTCTGATAAGATAAGTTAGTTATCTTATCTTATCTTATCTTATTTTGGGTGAAGTCAGCTTATCTTCAAGGGAACCGCCTTTATCTCTATCGGCTTGGATTGCCTTTGGATTTGGGTCGTGTTCCTCTATTTGGGCCCTTTATTGGGCTTTCTTGTCGATTTGGCCGACCTCTTTGAGAAGAGGTCGGGTAGCCTGACATGAAGAGGTCGGTCGCTTTGTCGCCAATCATCCCAGGTCGGATAGCTCGACCCAGGGTATGAACAGAGAGTTTCCTAGATGAGGCTTCTATTGTTGCCCCCTAGCTTGGTGCTAGCTAGCTTGGAGAGGGCATCTTCCCGGGCATTTCATTCATGAGTTATATGCCAAACTTCTCCTTTCGAGAACATTGATAGTTGTTCCCGTGCTTCCTTTAAGTATTTCTTCATGTTGGGGTCTTTGGCTTAATAAGTGCCATTAATTTGTGATCTTATTACTTGAGAATCACTGAACACCATCAGATTTTCTACTCCTACTTCCTTAGCTAGTTTTAAGCTAGCAAGCAAGGCCGCATACTCTGCTTGATTATTAGAAGCAGGAAACTCAAATCTTAGTGAAAGTTCTATTTGAGTTTCTTGGTCACTTTCCAAGATGACGCTTGGTCTGCTACCGGCTTTAAGGATGAACTATTTATGTATAGGCTCCATGTTGTTGGGCTTCCCGACTTCCAGTGTATTCAGCTACAAAGTCGACGAGATACTGAGATTTGATTGCTGTCCGAGCTTCGTATCTCAAATCGAACTCGGATAGTTCTACAGCCCATTGCAACATCCTTCTTACTGGGTCCATCTTTTGCAAAATGTGTTTCATTGGTTGGTTGGTATAGACTTTTATAGTGTGAGTCTGGAAATAAGGTGAAGCCTTCAAAAAGTGAGGACAAGAGCGTACGCAAACTTTTCTATCTTTTGATAGTTTAGTTCTGCTCCTTGTAACGCTTTGCTGACGAAGTAGATGGGTTATTGTTCGTTCTCATCTTCTTTGATCAAGGCTGAAGCTATTACTTAGCTCGCCACTGCCAAGTAGAGAACGAGCTCTTCTCTTGCTATGGATCGGGTAAGTATGGGGGGTTGACCCAGAAAGGCCTTGAAGTCTCGAAAGGCTTGCTCACATTTTGGGGTCCATTCAAATTACTTACTGTTCCGAGGGTTACCTGAAACTGTAGGTCAATCTCGGATGAGATCTTCGGTACTGATCAGCGATGACGTGTCCGGCGTGTGGGTGGTGGCTGGAGCAGTCGCATCTGACTTGTTGGACTGGTAATGCTGCTGATCCTTTGTCACTGGAAGGTAGTGGTACCTACAAGGGACTCCGATGCTTAAGTTAGCAAGGGTATTAAGCAGGTTTTTAGTAGAATCAGAGTATGAGTTATACCTGGATGCTCCAGTGTATTTATAATGGTATGGAGTGACCTTTTTAGATAAGATAAGTTAGTTATCTTATCTTATCTTATCTTATCTTTGGGTGAGGTCAGCTTATTTTCAAGGGAACCGCCCTTCTCTCTGTAGGCTTGGGCTACCTTTGGATTTGGGTCGTGTTTCTTGATTTTGGGCCCTCTTTGGGCTTTCCTGATGATTTGGCCAAGCTCTTTGGGAAGAGGTCGGATGGTTTGACCTAAAGAGGTCGGTCGCTTTGTCGCTAATCATCCCGGGTCGGACAGCTCGACCCAGGGTATGAACAGTGCCCCTGCTCGAGCTTGGTCTTTCTTTTGAGGTCGAGTCTTGATTTTAGGACTTCAATCCTTTTCTGGTGAAAGCCGAACTCGAGCATCAGTCGATTTCCTCTTTGTAGAATCTTCTTTTGAATGTGGAACGTTTTCTTTATTCTTAAAAGCGCGCGCTTTGCATTAGCACTCTGGTCTTGGGAATGCGCGAGGGTTTAATACACTCATTAATTGGTTTTTAATGCCCCGTTTCTCTAGCCTCTTTATTTTGAATTTTTCACTCAGGAAAACGGTTTCTCTTCTCTTGTTACCGTAACTTCCCTTTTCTTTCTCTCTCTCTGTTTTCGTCTGAAGTTTGCAGTTTTTGCATTTCTCCCTGCGACATTGCTTGGTGATTGTTAGTGCTTTTCCTTACTGTAAAAGGGCGATTCCGGATTCCATCTCCCATCTTCAACTTTCTTTGAAGCTTTATGCTTTTTCCAGGTTGGTTCTACTTTCAGCTTTTTTACTTTTTTCGTCGCTTTGTCTTCGGTTCTTTGGTGAAGCTTTGATTTTTCGTTTGCATGCTTGAAAGTTTGAACCTTTTGGCGTCGTGATGTTCAATCTTTGCTGTGATCCATGTTTCTGGTATTTCTCCCGGTGCTTGAGGGTTTTTGCATGTTTTGTTGCCTTTCTAGTTGATGTTGTAGCCTTCTGGGAAAATAGCTTCATTTGTTTCTTTTTGAAAGAAAAAGGTTGCGTCTTTAACGTCCTCTACTTGGCGCATTTTGTTGTTTTGGTTTTTGATTGAACTGCTACTTTGCTGCTCCTTTGATGACTTTGTTTTGACTTTCATTTCTTCTCGAGATGTTGCCTTTTGAAAAAGGGCTTTCCTTTGCTGAGAGTTTTGTTGGGATGTTAATCTTGTGGGTTTTCCTAAATCCTTGTTCCATGACTGCCTCCAAAGGATGCCCCTGGATCTTTAGTGTGGGTCCTGGGGTTTCCTTTTGTTGTTTGTGCTGTCCTGAATCATGCTGGCCGAGTTGTTTTGATTTTCGCCCGAGATGTTTTTTTAGTAATCCATCTTCTTTTCTTGTTTGTAGGACTAGTTGGCCATGTCTTCTTGCAAAAATATTGTAGAGACGTCTTCTAAGGTTCCTGAGGGGATGTCCGATTGGCTGGACTCCCTTGTTTTAATGTGTGTTTCTGTGGTGAATGCTGAGTTTTGTGTGGAGCTTAGGAAACATCATCACCTCTGTAAGAGTAAAGATCAAGAAAGGAATTATGAATTGGTAGCACCTGATTCCGAGGAGAGGGTTTGCTTCCCTGCTCTGACCCGGGAGAGCGCCCTTTCTTTTATGCTTACGACTATTTTTTCAGCCAGTTGGACATCACTTTTCCCTTCACTTCTTTTGAGACCGATTTGTTGTGGTCGTGTAATGTAGTTCTGACGAACGAAACTCTCGCGCGATCTAGAATTTTCACAAATAAATTCCTGTTGTAAGTATAGCTTCTAGACCGACAAAAATTCCTTTCGTACAAAAGTTTGGTTGTCACAAGTAAAAACCCAATAAAATTTATAACCAAAGTATTTAAACCTCGGGTCATCTCTCAAGGAATTGCAGGGAGGTGTGTTTATTATTGGTTATGGAAAAGGTAGAATTTTTGGGTTTTTGAAATAAGGAATAAGTAATTTAAATGACAAGAAAAATAAATTAATAATTAAGAAAACTCTTGGCAAGGTATGAAAAATTGAAATCATATCCCAGTTATTCTTATCAGGTGTGAAGAGAATTGGATTCTGCTCCCACTTTTAATTAACCCTTGCTAAACAAAGAAAAGTCAAGTGGACAGATTAATTTGATCCTCAGGTCCTAGTCAACTCCTATGGAAGGACTAGAGTTATTGGAGTACAAATTAACCAGCAAAGAATTCAATTTCAATCAACAGCTGAGTTTGATAACTCAAGTGTTATAAATTACTTAACCAAAGCCAAAAGGAGAAAATAAATCTAAATTGAATTGAAACCATTCATAAACAGAATAAAACAATCATTAATCTGAAATACCTCAGATATTGTTAAATAGAATATTCAAATCTTAACATGGAAAAGTTCATAAGCCAATCTAGGAGCATTAACAAGTGAAAGTATCAGAATAAATAAAAATAGAAAATAAATTAAAGGAATATTGAACCTATGATTGTAGAAGCAATCCTAAAATAAGAGAAATCCTAATCCTAAATCCTAAGAGAGATGAGAGAACCTCTCTTTCTAAAACTACATCTAATCCTAATAAAATTGTGTATATTAAAGCTTTTTTGATGAATAAATGGATTCTCCCACTTTATAGCCTCTAATATGTGTTTTCTGGGCCGAAAACTAGGCCAGAAATAGCCCAGAAATCGCTGGGGGCGAAATCTGCCACGCTGATTTTTGTCACTACGACGTGTCCACGTGGAGCATGCGTTCGCATCGCCTAGATGTACGTCCACTATGACAAATTATATATCAAATCGAATCCCCAGACGTTATCTTTCCAACGTAACTAGAACCATGTCATTTGCACCTATGTAGCTCAAGTTATGACCGTTTGAGTGCGAAGAGGTCAGGCTGGACAGCTTAGCAATTTCTTCAACTTCTTGTATTCCTTCCATTTTTGCATGCTTCCTTTCTATCCTCTGAGTCATTCCTGTCCTGTAATCTCTGAAATTACTTAACGCACATATCAAGGCATCAAATGGTATAAAGGGAGAATTAATATTAATAAAATTAAGGTCAAAGAAGCATATTTTCAATCATAGCACAAAATCAGGAAAGAAAACATAAAACATGCGATTTCTATGAATAAGCGTGAGAATAATGGATGAAAAACCACTCAATTTAGCACAATATAAACCATAAAATAGTGGTTTATCAAGCTCCGTCCCAGCTCCATCCGAACTCCTGGGGCTTTATGAAGATTTTTCAGCTTCTTTGCCAAGAGTTGGACGTTACTCCTTCTCAAACTCTTTTCCTTTATATGTTTGTTTTAACTAAGCCTGGGATTTCTTCGAAAAAGAAAGCCTCATGGGTTTCTTTTAGATCTGCACAAGGGCATAAGGTTTTTGCCATGTATGACGAGTCCTTTAGGGACTTCAAGAATTATTTTTTCAAGGTCCGAGTAGTTGAGGGAGCTCGCCCCCTTTTTTCTGGAAGCGAATGATGAGCCAGCCTTCCCCTTGTGTTGGCAGCAGAATGTAGTGGTATCCCGTTATACATAGGAGATGCTCGATGAAATTGAGCAGGCTTTTGTAACTGTTTTGGAGGACATTTGGGGGGAACCTCCTCATCTGGACACTAAAAAAAATCTTTGGGGGACCCATCCCTTGTCCGAACTGCATTGGGTATTTACTTGATATATTTTGTTTCTTGTTTTTTCTTTGCTTTCTTCTTCTTTTCTGGTTTGTAAAACTGTTGATTTTCATTTTTCAGAGATGGCCAAGAATAATGACTCTATGAAGGCTTTCAAGAAGGCGAGAAAGGCTACTGCAGCTCAGAACATCTCGACCAGGGCGGATGGGGAAGGGTCCTCTCAGGTTCCGCCGAAGCCATCTGTGCTGAGCTCGCCTGGACCGAGGAGAATGATCCCTACTCCTCGAGTCGGTGTAGTTGATCCTCTGCAGTCTTCTGCTGCTGTTTCTCTCCCCCCCGGCCGTTCCTCCTTCCAAAAGACCTCGGACTGTTGAACCCTTCAATCTGGATGCGCCTGATTTCGACGCTATTGGGGTTGTCGACCAGCAGATCGGTCCTTATGGTGCCCTCCCTATGGATGATGTTTCTCTCCTTCGTCATTTAGATTTTATAACTTGAAGTAGCATCAAGATGGCATATATGGGAGCTACCCTATACCGAACTGCCCAAGATCTTCCCCTTCATGCTACCAAAGCCTTTATGGAGGAGGCTAAGCAGGAGTTCGACCGGATGAAGGGTTTGAAGGAGGAGCTCGAAGTGAAAGTGACCAAGCTGGGGAAGGAGTTGGAGGGCGAAAAGGCTAGTTCTGTTGCCTTGGCGACTTCTGTGAAGTTGGCTGAAGACACGGCATTGAGGCACAAAGAAAGATATGTTACGACCTACAAGGAAGTGATGCGTCTCAGGGAGGAGTTGGAGTCTGCTCGGGCTGATTATGCCGAGCTCCAGGGTCACCTTGTAGGCAGCGTAAAGGCTGCTTATGAGAACTTGAAGGAGCAGGTTCGAGTTCTTGCCCCCGAGCTTGACCTTACTCTCTTCTACCTGGACAACGTTGTAAAGGAAGGCAAGATTGTTCCTGACGACCCTGATGATTATGATGTTGAACCCCCTCCTGTGCCTGCCGTAAAAGCTTCTGTTGTGCCGAATTCTTCAGCTCCTTTATCTGAGTTTGGTCATCCCGAATCAGATCCTGATTGTCAAATCTTGAATCGGGATGACGAGACAGTGGATGCAGTGCCTCTTCAAACTCGCCCTCCTTCACCCCGTGTTGATGCTGTCGAGAAGCCTTCGGATCTTAAATAATTTTTCTAAATATTTGTGTAGATAGCCCGGCTTGTGGGCTTTTAAACCCTTTATTTTGTAGATGGTGGTTGCTGACTTTTGATACTTTCTTAGTTGCTTGTTTTGCAACTTAATTTTGAAAAACAAAATGGTTTCCAAGCTCTTGGGGCTGATTTTGGTAGCCTCTTGAGCTTGTTATTATTATAACTTTATGTTTTTCATAACATGTCTGTTTTCATCTGTCTTGGTACCTTTTTAGGTTTTTTGGAAGTGTTGGAGCCTTGTTGCTCCACCTTTTTAGCTTGCCTTTGTATTTCATACTTGTGGCTTGATTTTTCTGAGGTTGTGGATGTTTGGGTCCACCTTGTATGTCGGCTTCCTCACTTTGGCCTAAAGTTATTTCTAGTAATCCGTTTTATTTGGACCTTGTTCAGGTCTCTTTCAGGGATTACTTTTATAACTTTATGCTTTGGGCCGACTTCATCATGTCGGGCCCTTTCTGAGCTATTTTAGTAATCCTCTTTCTTGGACCTTGTTCAGGTCTCTTTCAAGGACTACTTTTATAATTTTATGTTCTGGGCCGACTTCATCATGTCGGGCCCTTCGAAGTTATTTTAGTAATCCTCTTTTTTGGACCTTGTTCAGGTCTCTTTCAGGGATTACTTTTATAACTTTATGTTCTGGGCCGACTTCATCATGTCAGGCCCTTCGAAGTTATTTTAGTAATCCTCTTTTTTGGACCTTGTTTAGGTCTCTTTCAGGGATTATGTTTATAACTTTATGTTCTGGGCCGACTTCATCATGTCGGGCCCTTCAAAGTTATTTTAGTAATCCTCTTTTTTGGACCTTGTTCAAGTCTCTTTCAGGGATTACTTTTATAACTTTATGTTTTGGGCTGACTTCATCATGTCGGGCCCTTCGAAGTTATTTTAGTAATCCTCTTTTTTTCACCTTGTTCAGGTCTCTTTCAGGGATTACTTTTATAACTTTATGTTCTGGGCCGACTTTGTCATGTCGGGCCCTTCGAAGTTATTTTAGTAATCCTCTTTTATAGGGCTGGCCAGACCTCTTTCCAAGGATTTACTTTTTATAACTTTAGTTATTGTGACTGGTCCGACTTCTTTACGTCGGCTAGTCTTTAAGTTATTTTTTAGCAATCCATTTTATGAAGACCTCATCAGGTCCTTTCTATGGATCACTTTCGATAACTTCTTGCATTATTCTGCTTTTATCTTTGCCGATTTCGTAGAAATTGGGTTTAATCCTCGTTTGGTCGACCTTTTGATGAGTTTGGTTTTCATCTTTGTTGGTCTTTATCGTGATCGTGCAGTGAATTTGATTTTTCACTTTCTGCCGATCTGTAGCTTTGTAATCGGGCGATGCATTTTTAGCGTTTCAGATTAATGCGTCTTGAGAATTTGTAGAAAATCTAAAAAACTTTATTCAAAAGAAAATACAAATATATACATATGGGAGTTTTATCCCTCTAAGTCGGGCAATTTGTAGATCTTGGCTTGGCACCTCATTAAAAAACCTTTTCAGGAAAAAGAGTGCGCCTTATCCTAAGATCCTTTATTACCTTTAACTATAGTACCTTCTTAGGTTGCAGGCGTGCCATGACCTAGTAAGCTCTCGCCCTTCGAGTTCGGACAGTCTGTAGTAGCCCTTTCCAAGTACTTCTATGACTCGGTAGGGTCCTTTCCAATTTGCTGCCAGCTTTCCTTCTCCAGGTTGAGTTGTTCCTATATCATTTCGGATTAGAATGAGGTCGTTCTCAGCAAAACCTCGCGGCACTATCTTTTGATTGTATCTCGAAGCCATTTGACGTTTTAATGCCTCTTCTCTGATCCGAGCTCTTTCTCAAATTTCTGGAAGTAGGTCGAGTTCTTCCCTTTGAAGTTGGGAGTTGGCTTTTTCATTATAGTGGATCACTCTGGACGACCCTTCTTCGATCTCCACTGGAATCGTTGCCTCCATTCCGTAAGCTAATCGGAAGGGTGATTCCTTTGTGGTGGAATGTGGCGTTTTTCGGTATACCCATAGGACTTGTGGGAGCTCTTCAGCCCAGGCTCCCTTTGCGTCCTGTAGCCTCCGTTTTAGCCCCGCCAATATGACTTTGTTAGCAGCTTCCGCTTGTCCATTAGCCTGGGGGTATTCTACGGATGTAAATTGGTATTTTATGTTCAAGTCGGCCACTAACTTTCTGAAGCCTGCATCTGTGAATTAGGTGCCATTGTCTGTGGTGATGGAGTATGGATTCCCGAACCTCGTTACAATGTTTCTATATAGGAATTTTCGACTTCTTTAAGCAGTGGTGTTAGCTAGGGGTTCTGCCTTGATCCACTTTGTGAAATAGTCTACCCCTACTATGAGGAATTTAACTTGTCCCGATCCCTGAGGGAAAGGTCCGAGAAGGTCGAGTCCCCATTTTGCGAATGGCCAAGGTGAGGTCACGCTGATGAGTTCCTCTGGCGGGGCGATGTGAAAGTTGGCATGTTTCTGACATGGCGTACATGTCTTTACGAACTCTGTGGCTTCCTTTTGTAGAGTTGGCCAATAAAACCCTGCCCGGAGTACTTTTTTGGTAAGTGCTTTCGCTCCGAGATGATTGCCACCGATGCCACTGTGTACTTCTTCTAGAACTTCCTTTGTGTTGGAAGTCGTCACATATTTTAACAATGGTATTGAAATCCCTCTTTTGTATAGAGTATTGTTTATGATAGTGTAGTATTGTGCCTCCCGTTTTAACCTCTTTGCCTCCTTTTCATCTGTAGGAAGTGTTTCTGTTTTGAGGTAGTTATTATGGGAATCATCCATCCTTGATCCTGACCTGTTATGGCTAGGACTTTTTCTTCTTCCAAGATTGACGGGTTCTGCAGCATTTCTTGGATGAGGCTTCTATTGTTGCCCCCTGGTTTGGTGCTGGCTAGTTTTGAAAGTGCGTCAGCCCGGACATTTTGTTCTCGGGGTATGTGACGGACCTCATATTCTCTGAGTTGTCCGAGCTGTTCCCTGGTTTTGTCCAAGTAATTTTTCATGGTGGGATCTTTGGCTTGGTAGCTCCCTGCTATTTGTGAAGTGACTACTTATAAGTCGCTGAAGATGATGAGCTTTTGAGCTCCAACCTCCCTAGCCAGCTTCAAACCAGCTAGTAATGCCTCATATTCAGCTTGGTTGTTTGAGGCAGGGAACCCAAATTTGAGGGAGAGTTTGATTTGGGTTCCTTGGTCGCTTTCAATTATCACACTCGCGCCGCTTCCAGTTTTATTTGAGGAACCGTCCACGTAGAGATTCTATTTTGTGGGGATTTCTAGGGTGTCTATAAATTCTGCAATGAAGTTGGACAGGTATTGTGATTTGATGGCTGTCCGAGCTTCGTATTGAAGGTCGAATTCGGACAACTCGACTGCCCATTGCAAGATTCTGTTCACTAGGTCTGTTTTCTGCAAAATCCCTTTTATGGGCTGGTTGGTCCGAACCCTAATGGTGTGAGCTTGGAAGTATGGACGAAGTCGTCGAGATGTTAGTATGAGAGCATAGGCAAATTTTTCTATTTTTTTGGTAGTTCAGCTCGGATCCTTGTAATGCTTTATTGATGAAGTATACAGGTTGTTGCCCACTGTCGTCTTCTCGAACTAGTGCTGAAGCTACTGCCCGACTCCTTATCGCGAGGTACAATATAAGTGGTTCTCCCTCCCGTGGCCGAGTTAGGATAGGTGGCTGTCCCAAAAATCTTTTGAAATCTTGGAAGGCCTGCTCGCACTCTGTTGTCCATTCAAACCTCTTTCCCTTCCTTAGAGTAGCATAAAAGAGAAGAGATCTTATTGCTGATCTTGCTAGAAATCTACACAAGGTAGCCAATCTTCCATTGAGCTTCCTTAGAGTGGCGTAGAAGGGAGAGATCTTATTGCCAATCCGGCTAGAAATCTGGGCAAGGCTGCCAACCTTCCGTTGAGTTGTTGTACCTCTTTGACACAAGTCGGGATCTTCATGTCGAGTGTGGCCCAGCATTTGTTCGAATTTTCCTCGATTTCTCTTTGTGTGAGCATAAAACCCAAGAATTTGCCAGCTTCTACTACGAAGGTGCATTTTGCAAGATTGAGTCGCATGCCATGCCTTCTTATAGTGTCGAATACTTGGGTCAGGTCGGACAATAACGTCTCTTCATTTTGTGTCTTTATTAACATGTCGTCCACATAGACTTCCATGATTTTTTCGATGTGATCCTTAAAGACCTTATTCATTAATCTATGATAAGTAGCTCCCGCGTTTTTAAGACCAAAAGGCATGACGATGTAACAATAGTTTGCTTTTGGGGTTAAGAAGGAAGTTTTTTCTTGGTCGGGTGGATACATTGGGATTTGATTGTATCCCGAATATGCGTCCATAAACGAGAGGTATTTATATCCAGAGGAGGCATCTACCAGAGCGTCAATACTTGGGAGTGGATAAGGATCTTTTGGGCAGGACTTGTTGAGATCACTGTAGTCGGTGCACATCCGCCACTTCCCGTTTGATTTTTTCACCAAGACGACGTTAGCTAGCCATAGTGGGTACTTGACTTCTCTTATGAATCCTACCTCCAGTAGAGCTTGTACCTGCTCTTCCACAGCTTGGGATCGTTCTGGTCCGAGCTTTCTACATCTCTGTTGTACTGGCCGAGATCCTGGGTAGACCGCCAACTTGTGGCACATTAATTTGGGGTTTATGCCTAGCATGTCTGCGGCCTTCCATGCAAAGAGGTCGACGTTATCTTGTAAGAACTGTACGAGTGATTTTTTTATGTCTCCCTTTAGGATTGTACCAATATTGGTTGTTTTGTCTGGGATATCTCTGATCTGGACTTTTTCTACTTCGCCTTCGGGTTGTGGGCGGAGTTCTTCCTGCCTCTGAACTCCACCGAGTTCGATGGTGTGGAATTCTTCTCCTCTGCCTCTAAGGTTTAGACTTTTGTTGTAACAGCGGCGCGCTGTCTTTTGGTCTGCTTTTATTGTGGCTATTCTTTCTGTAGTTGGGAACTTCATGCATAGATGTGGAGCCGAGACTACTGCGCTGAACTCACGTCGACCACGATGTAGTCTATCTTGAGTGTTCTTGACTGGTTTCCTTTTCTGAAGGTCGTGTGTAATGGGATGTATCCAAGTGGCTGAACTGGAGTGTCTCCCAATCCAAACAGGCTGTTCGGATATGCTTTGAGTTCTTTTTCTTCCAGGCCAAGTTTGTCAAAGGCAGTTTTAAACAAGATGTCGGCGGAGCTTCCTTGGTCTACCAGTGTGCGGTGAAGATTTGCGTTTGCCAGTATGATAGTGATGACCATGGGATCGTCGTGTCCTGAGATGATGCTGGATGCGTCCTCTTTGCTAAAAGTAATTGTGGCGATGTCGGGTGCTTCCTCCTTTCCCTCGACATGATATACTTCTTTAAGATATCTTTTGCGAGATGATTTGGAGATTCCTCCTCCCGCAAATCTTCCGTGTATCATGTGGACGTGTCTCTCTGGTGTACGAGGTGATCGCTCGGTTCGTCCGACATCTTCGTCCCTTCTCCTTTTTCTTTGCTCGTCGTCTCGGGTGGCTATGTATTGACCTAATTTCCCTTCTCTTACTAGTTTTTCCACGGATTCAATGATATTCACAATATTCAGTCCGATTTCCTCCTCCTTTTCTACCTTTGAGTGGTCGAGCTGGGGGTATATTTTCAGTATGGCACACTTCTCTGTAGACATCCACAAGGGATACCCAAAGAGGGGGTGTAATTGTGGTATTTTTTATTTTTTCCCCATGTTGATCTTCTTTCTTTTTGGATTCTTTATCCTTATCTCGGGAGGAGTAGTTGAATCTGGATTTTGAGGTCTCTCCTAGTCGAGAGGTTTCCTCCATGTTGATGTACTTCTCTGCTCGTTCTTGTACTTCGTTCAGAGATGTGGGGTGTTTTTTTTATATAGATTGGCTAAAAGGTCCTTCACGTAAGCCATTGATGAGACCCATAATGGCGGCTTCTGTTGGTAGGTTTTGTATGTGCAGACATGGTTTGTTGAATCTTTCCATGTAGCTGCGAAGACTTTTCCGATCTCCTTGTTTGATTCCTAATAGACTTGGGGCGTGCTTAGCCTTATCTTTTTGGATGGAAAATCTGGCCAGGAACTTCTTAGCTAAGTCGTCGAAGCTTGAGATGGACCTAGGAGGTAGATTGTCGAACCATCTAATTGCTGTCTTTGTTAAAGTAGTCGGGAAGGCTTTGCAGCGAACTGCATCTGAGGCGTCAGTGAGGTACATTTGACTCCTGAAGTTACTGAGGTGATGGCTGGGATCTGCTGTGCCATCGTATAAAGTCATATCCGGGAGTTTAAAGTCCTTAGGGATTTTGGTCTTCATGATCTCCCTAGTGAATGGATCTTGATCCTTGCGAGAGCTGTCCTCATGAGTGGATCGAGTAGCTTTGGCTTTGAGATCGGCTTCGAGTTTTAGAAGTTTATCCTCCAATTCCCGGCGTCACCTTATTTCCCTTTGTAGGTCTTTCCCAGCTTCTCGTTGATGTTGGGCTTCTTTCTCAAGTTGCATTAAACAATCTTGAAGCGTCTCAAGAGCTCCCGGGTTTGGTGAATTTTTGTCTCCGTCAGGTTGCGGGATATCTTTTGGTGTAGTGTCCGCATTTTTGTGCAGCGTTCTATCCTCTAGATCTGAGTCGTGGTCATTGTCATGGTCGTCTGCCATGGTGGTGGGATGACTTCCAGGTTCCCTGGCAACGGCGCCAATGTTCTGAGGGTTACCTGAAACTGTAGGTCAATCTCGGACGAGATCTTAGGTACTGATCGGCGATGACGTGTCCGGCGTGTGGGTGGTGGCTGGAGCAGTCGCGTCTAACTTGTTGGACTGGTAATACTACTGATCCTTTGTCACCAGAGGGTGGTGGTACCTGCAAGGGACTCCGATGCTTAAGTTAGCAAGGGTATTTAGCAGGTTTTTAGTAGAATCAGAGTATGAGTTATACCTAGGTGCTCCAGTGTATTTATAATGGTGTGGAGTGACCTTTTTAGATAAGATAAGTTAGTTATCTTATCTTATCTTTGGGTGAGGTCAGCTTATTTTCAAGGGAACCACCCTTCTCTCTATAGGCTTGGGCTACCTTTGCATTTGGGTCGTGTTCCTTGATTTTGGGCCCTCTTTGGGCTTTCCTGACGATTTGGCCGAGCTCTTTGGGAAGAGGTCGGATGGTTTGACCTAAAGAGGTCGGTCGCTTTGTCGCTAATCATCCCGGGTCGGAAAGCTCGACCCAGGGTATGAACACTTCCTGTTCACACCCTGGGTCGAGCTATCCGACCTCTTCTCAAAAAGGTCGGTTAAATCGACAGGAAAGCCCAGTAAGGGGCCCAAATAAGGGAACACGACCCAAATCCAAAGGCAATCCAAGCCTATAGAGATAAGGGCGGTTCCCTTGAAGATAAGCTGACCTCAACTCAAAGATAAGATAAGATAAGATAACTAACTTATCTTATCTAAAAAGGTCACTCTACACCATTATAAATACACTAGAACACCCAGGTATAACTCATACTCTGATTCTACTAAAAACCTGTTTAATACACATGCTAACTTAAGCATCGGAGTCTCTTGCAGGTACCCCCCACCTTCCGGTGATCAAGGATTAGCAGTGCAGCCAGTCCAACAAGTCGGACACGACAGCTCCGGCCGCCACCCATCAGCCGGACACGTCATCTCTGACCCGTACAGAAGATCTCGTCCGAGATCGACCTACAGTTTCAGGTAACCCTAGGAACACTTCCCCTTTCTGGGAATTGAGTACAGGGGTAGTTATTTCAATACTGATCTTGCTAGGAATCTGGATAAAGCTGCCAACCTTCCATTTAGTTGTTAAAATTCTTTGAGGTAGATCGGATTCTTCATGTCTAGTATGACCCTACACTTATCTGGGTTTGCTTCTATGCCTCTTTGAGTTAGCATGAAGCCTAAAAAAATTTTCCTGCCTCTACTGTGAAGGTGCATTTTGAGGGGTTTAGCCTCATCCAATGCTTCTTTATTGTAGAGAACACCTCAGAGAGATCAGACAAGAGTGCTGAGTCAACCTTGGTCTTAACAAGCATATCGTCCACATACACTTCCATAAGTTTCCCCATGCGAGGAAAAAATACTTTATTCATTAGTCGCTGGTACGTGGTGCCAGCATTCTTTAATCCAAAATGGATTACTATGTAACAATAGTTAGCCTTTGGAGTGATGAATGAAGTCTTCTTTTGGTCCGACTTGTACATTGGGATTTGCTTGTATCCTGAGTAAACGTCCATGAAGGACAGGTACCGATAACCTGAGGCTGAATCGACCAGAACATTGATACTTAGAAGGGGGTAGGGATCCTTAGGACAAGCTTTGTTGAGGTCGGTGTAATCTACACACATACTCCACTTTCCATTCTATTTCTTCACTAGGACCACATTCGCCAGCCAGAGTGGGTACTTTACCTCCCTTATGAATCTGGCTTCTAATAGGGCTTACACTTGTTCCTCCACGACCTGTGTCATTTCCGGTCCAAGTTTTTTATGCTATTTTCGAATAGGTCAGGAACCCGGGTACACGGAGAGCTTATGGGATATTAGGTCGGGATTTATACTAGGCATGTCAGAGGCTTTCCAAGAAAAGAGGTCGGAATTTCTTCTTAGGAGGTCAATGATCTGCTTTTTCAGACCTTCTTCCAAATTAGCCCCTATATTTGTTGTTTTCTCAGACTGATCTCTGATTTGCACTTCTTCTACCTTTCCTTCAGGTTAGGGGCGTAGTTCCTCTCGAGTTCAGATACCACCAAGCTTAATAGTGTGACTTCTTTTTCGCCCGGACTGCCTTTTAAGTTGAGGCTTTCATTGTAACATTTGCGTGCTAACTTTTGATCTCCCTTTATGGTGGTAATTCCTTCTGTAGTGGGAAACTTCATGCATAGATGAGGCGTAGAGAGAACTGCTACAAGTCTGTTTAGGGTTGTCCAACCTATTAGGGCATTATATGTTGAAGTGACGCCAACCACGATGTAGTCGATGCTTAACATCTTTGACCTCGTGCCCTTTCCAAAAGTAGTGTATAGAGAGATATATCCAAGAGGTCAGATCAGCATGTCCCCCAATCCGAAGAGGTTATCTGGGTATACCTTTAGATCTTTTTCTTCCAGCCCGAGCTTATCAAAAGTGGGTTCAAACAATATATCTGCCAAGCTACCTTAATCCACTAGTGTTCTATGGAGGTTTGCATTAGCAAGGATCATTATTATCACCGCGGGGTCATCATGGCCAGGCGTTATCCCTTGAGTGTCTTTTTTAGTGAACGAGATGGTTGGCAAGTCGGGAGATCTGCTATCTTCCCCGACTTAGTACACCTCTTTAAGATGCTTTTTCCATGATGATTTCGATATTCCTCCTCCAACAAATCCTCTATTAATCATTTGTATGTGGTGCTCAAGAGTTTGAGGTGGACGTTCTTGTTGTCCTCCTTCTTCATCTCTTTTCCTTTTCCTTTGATCGTCTGACCTATCTGCAAGGTATCTATCTAGTCGATCTTCTCTAGCTAACTTTTCAACGACATTCTTTAAATCATAGCAATCGTTAGTAGAATACCCATAGAGTTTATGATACTCGTAATATTCTGTCTAACTTTTTGTCATTTTATGTTTGATCAGACGAGGAGGAGGAAGCTTCTCGGTATGACATATCTCTCTGTAAATATCTACAAGGGAGACCCAGAGAGGAGTATAGTTATGATACCTACGAGGTTTCTCTGAGTTGTACTCTTCTTTCGCCTTAGCTTTTTTTCTTTTTTCCGAGGTAGATAGGGCAGGTTGGGTCTCAGGAACAGCTCTCTTAGTCGGGAATTCTCCTCCATATTGATATACTTCTCTATCCGCTCTTGCACTTCGTACAAGAAAGCCGGGTCTTGCTTGGATAAGGATTGATAGAAGACCCTTCTTTGAAGTCATTTACTAATCCCATTATGACTGCTTTAGTGGGTAGGTTTTGTATCTCCAAGCATGCCTTATTAAATATTTCCATATAATCTCTGAGTGTCTCTCCGACCTCCTGTTTAACTCTTAGCAAGCTTGGGGCATGCTTTACCTTATCCTTCTGAATTGAGAATCTTGTGAGAAACTTTCTTGCCAGGTCGTCAAAGTAAGTTACCAAGCTGAGCAATAAGTTATCGAACCACTTCATCGCAGCTTTGGTAAGAGTCATCAGGAATGCTTTACAACGAGTGGCGTCGGAGGCATCGGCCAGGTACATCTGACTTTTGAAGTTGCTGAGATGATGTTTTGGGTCGATCGTTCTCTCGTAGAGATCCATATCGGGGGTTTTGAAATTCCTTGGGACTTTGGCCTGCATGATCTCTTCTACGAATAGGTCTTCTCCTCCTAGAGGGCTTTTTCTTCCCGATCTGCTCGATTACTCCTTCTTCGGAGGTCAACTTCCAATCTTAGGAGCTTTTCTTCTAGCTCATTTCATCGTCACACCTCCCTTTACAATTCTCATTCTGCTTCCCATTGTCATTCAACTTCTTGTTTGAGCTACTCTAGTTGTCCACGATGCCCATGGACTAAGCCTAGTATCTCTGTCAGATAAGGAGGTTCCTCATCCTCGAGCAGGTGGACTCTGATTGGATCTGCCTTGGTTGGGAGTTTTCTGAAGTCCTTTCTCCGTGGGAATATAAGTTCTTTCCCGAGGAGGAGGTATCGCAAGTGTGAGATCATAACGGTGGGGCTCTGGCTCTGATTTAGATGTCGTGTGACCGTCTTCGTAGTGATCGTCCGTCATTATCAAGGGTCGAATTCCAAGTCCCCAGCAACGGTACGAATGTTCCGAGGGTTACCTAAAACGTTGGTTTGGGCTTGAACGTGAGGTCCAAACTCCTTGTGAGGCAACGCTCGACTTGTTCTTGCGCCGAGGTGCCGCCATCTGAGTTCTCCACGAGGAGGTGGGGGTGGTACCTACAAAAGACTCCGATGCTTAAGTTAGTAAGAGATTCAGGCAGGATTTTATAGAATAGAACGTGAATATACCTCAGGGGTGTCAGTATATTTATAGTAGAGTTGTTTGATCACCTTTGTTGAAGTAGTTCTACCTTTATTGATGGATAACCGTTTTCTTAATTTTGAGAGTTTGTTAGGGTCTATCTTTCAGGGAAGATAGAGATAGTTGGAGAGATTCCGGGAGACAGTTACTTATTTGGATAAGTATAACTCAGTTTCTTTCATCGTGTCCGACCTCTTTAAAGAGGTCAGGTATGCAGTAGAGGCCGCCCTCTTGGGTGGGTTTTTCATCCTTATTAGGTCTGAATTTTATGTTTTGGGCTAGAGTATGAATAACTTCTAAGTTCTAACCACCGTCATTTGGTAAATTGAAAATTATGACTATTTTATTGGTAGTTTTTAAATGTCTCCAGGTCGTGATTCTACTTCAGTTTTATAACCGTCCCAATATTCTATCATGTTGATAAGCAATCTGCATTAGGAATTCCTTTGACCACTACAATTTTTTTAAACATATTTTTGGTATTGTTTTATTATTGTTTTTTACAAATTTGTTATTTTCAAAACTTTACTATGTTATGCTCTAATATTCTAAATTGATAATTGTTCATACCCTGGGTCGAGCTGTCCGACCCGGGATGTTTAACGACAAGTCGACCGACCTCTTCAGGTCAGGACTATCCGACTTCTTCTCAAAGAGCTCGGCCAAATCACCAGGAAAAGTCCAAATAGGGCCCAAACAGAGGAACACGACCCAAATCCAAAGGCAGCCCAAGCCTACAGAGATAAGGGCGGTTCCCTTGAAGATAAGATGACCTCACTCAAAGATAAGATAAGATAAGTATCTTATCTCCAGAAAAGGTCACTCCACACTATTATAAATACACTAGAGCACCCAGGTATAACTTATACTCTGATTCTACACAATACCTGCTTAATACCCTTGCTAACTTAAGTATCGAAGTCCCTTGCAGGTACCACCATCCTCCGGTGACAAAGGATTAGCAGCGTAGCCCGTCCAGCAAGTCGGACGCGATAGCTCCGGCCACCACCCACCAGCCAGATACATCAGCTCTGACCAGTACAGAAGATCTTGTCTGAGATCGACCTACAGTTTCAGGTAACCCTCGGAACATTGGCGCCATTGCCGGGGAACCTGGAAGTCATCCCCCCACCATGGCGGACAACCTAGACAACGACTACAACTCTTATTTGGAATACCGAATGCCACATAAGAACGCGGAGGTTACACTGGATGATACTTCTCAACCAAATAAAGACAAGAACTCCCCAAGCACGGGAGCCATGGAGGCACTTCAAGATCGCCTAAACAACTCGAAAAAGAGGTCAAGTATCAACGGACAGCCGAGAGAGATATTGGTGCACGAAATTGTTACATATTACTCTCTTACAATTTCGCACAACTAACCAGCAAGTGCACTGGGTCGTCCAAGTAATACCTTACGTGAGGAATAGGATTTACTATCCTTTTGCGTCTATCACTACGCCCATCACTCGCGAGTTTGAAGCCCGTCACAGTCATCCAATCCCAGAATCCTACTCGGAATACCACAGACAAGTTTTAGACTTTCCGGATTCTCATGAATGCCGCCATCAATCTAGCTTATACCACGAAGATTTTGATTAAGGAATCTAAGAGATAATCATTCATTCTAATGTAGAACGGAGGTGGTTGTCAGACACATGTTCATGAATTAAGAAAGGTGATGAGTGTCATGGATCATCACCCTCTCCATAGTTAAGCGCAAATGAGTATCTTAGAGAGGAACATGCATGTTTGAATAGAAAACAGAAGTACTTGCATTAATTCATCGAGACGCTGCAGAGCTCCTCACCCCCAACAATGGAGTTTAGAGACTCATGCTGCCAAAAGGTACGAATTTCAGATCTAAAATTTCATGAGATACAAAATAAATCTCTAAAAGTTGTTTAAATACTAAACTAGTAACCTAGGTTTACAGAAAATGAGTAAACTATAACAGATAGTGCGGAAATCTACTTCTGGGGCCCACTTGGTGTGTGCTGGAGCTGAGACTAAAGCTTTCACGTGCCTGGGGCTGTTTTGGGCGTTCAACACCAGCTTTGGATCCTTTTCTGGCGTTGAACTCCAACTTGCAACGTGTTTCTGGCGCTAGACGCCAGAATTGGGCAGAGAACTGGCGTTGAACGCCAGTTTACGTCATCTATCCTTGAGCAAAGTATAGACTATTATATATTTATGGAAAGCCCTGGATGTCTACTTTCCAACGCAATTGGAAGCACACCATTTGGAGTTCTGTAGCTCCAGAAAATCCATTTTGAGTGCAGGGAGGTTAGAATCCAACAGCATCAGCAGTCCTTTTTCAGCCTGAATCAGATTTTTGCTCAACTCCCTCAATTTCAGCCAGAAAATACCTGAAATTACAGAAAAACACACAAATTCATAGTAAAGTCCAGAAATGTGGATTTTGCCTAGAAACTAATGAAAATAAACTAAAAACTAACTAAAACATACTAAAATCTATATGAAATTAACCCCAAAAAGCGTATAAAATATCCGCTCATCACAACACCAAACTTGAACTGTTGCTTGTCCTCAAGCAACTAGACAAATAAAATAGAAGACTAATAAGTCAAGAAGCAATAATATCTCAGAGTTTTTGAGTGAAGCTCAGATTCTAATTAGATGAGCGGGACTAGTAGCTTTTTGCTTCCGAACAGTTTTGGCATCTCACTTTATCCATTGAAGCTCAGAGTGATTGACATCTATAGGAACTTAGAATTTAGATAGTGTTATTGATTCTCCTATTTCAGTATGATGATTCTTGAACACAGCTACTTTATGAGTCTTGGCCGTGGCCCTAAGCACTTTGTTTTCCAGTATTACCACCGGATACATAAATGCCACAGACACATAATTGGGTGAACCTTTTTAGATTGTGACCCAGCTTTGCTAAAGTCCCCAATTTGAGGTGTCCAGGGTTCTTAAGCACACTCTTCTTTTTGCTTTGGACCTTGACTTTAACCGCTCAGTCTCAAGTTTTCACTTGACACCTTCACGCCACAAGCACATGGCTAGGGACAGCTTGGTTTAGCCGCTTAGGCCAGGATTTTATTCCTTTAGGCCCTCCTATCCACTGATGCTCAAAGCCTTGGGATCCTTTTTATTACCCTTGCCTTTTGGTTTTAAGGGCTATTGGCTTTTTCTGCTTGCTTTCTCTCTTTTTTTTTTCTGCAAGCTTTGTTCTTTGCTGCTTTTTCTTGCTTCAAGAATCATTTTTATGATTTTTCAGATTATCAATAACATGTCTCATGTTCATCATTCTTTCAAGAGCCAATATATTTAACAGTCTTAAACAACAAATTCAAAACATATGCACTATTCAAGCATTCATTCAGAAGACAGAAAGCATTGCCACCACATATTACTAATTAGAAATTTTTGTATATATAAAAAAAAACTCGAATTTTATTGCCTCTTATTCAAAAGATCTACTATTTTATTCATGTTTGCTGATGATGAGAAAAATAGACTATAACTTAATTGGAGGTAAAATCAAAATAGACACTAATTACTACTATATGACTCCTAAGGTAGACTCTTATAACGCCAATTATCACAGAGTTAGAGCAGAAATTGGAATTTAACAACCTTTGTTCTAGTTAGTGGATGTTCCTCGGATCTGTGGGGTGCTTGGTCCTTCAAAAGATAACTTCTGGCGCTTCAATTCCCTTAAGTCACGCCCTTGCTCTTCCTGTTCTTTAATCAAATAGCAAAGAATTTGACTATGTTCCTTCTGTTCCTTTATTATTTGTTCCATAGCTTCTTGTATCTTGGTAACTGATGTTTCAAGATACTCCCAATATTCAGATTGAGGGATTTCTGGGAGAAATTCCTGTGTTTTCTTCTTGATGGGGTCATCTTGCGCTTGTTGTTTTTCCATTGATGCTTTGGTAATTGGTTTCTCAATTGAGATATACTCAGTTATTCCCATCCTTATCCCAGCGTCCTTGCAGAGCAGAGAAATCAAGCTTGGATAAGCCAACCTGGCCTCTTTAGAATTTTTGTTAGCAATTTTGTAGAATTCAGTTGAAATCAGTTGATGAACTTCCACTTCTTTTCCCATCATGATGCAATGGATCATCACTGCTCTTTTAACAGTGACTTCAGAACAGTTGCTAGTGGGCAGCAGAGAATGCCCAATGAAGTCCAGCCATCCTCTGGCGACTGGTTTGAGATCTTCTCTTTTGAGTTGATTTGGGACACCCTTCGTGCTGGTGGTCCACCTGGCTCCAGGAATACATATGTCCTCCAGAATCTTATCCAGACCCTTGTCTGTTCTCATCATTCTCCTGTTGAAAGAGTCTGGATCATCTTTCAGCTGAGGTAGCTTTAAGATCTCCCTGATCTTGTCAGGGTTGGTATGAACAATCTTTCCTCTGACCATGGTTCGATATTCATAGAAAGCAGTTCCAGATAGTTTTTGCTTGTCTGTCTGCCAAATATTAGCATAGAACTCCTGGACCATATTCCTTCCCACTTTCGTTTCAAGATTAGCTAGGACCTCCCAGTTTCTGATTCGAATTTGCTCCTGGATCTCCGGATATTCGTCTTCTTTCAGATCAAATCTAACTTCCGGGATCACTAATCTTAGACCCATTATTTTGCAATAATGGTCTGAATGTTCTTTAGATAAGAACTTCCCTTGATTCCAAAGTGGTTTTGGAACGCTCTCTTTCTTGCCTCTTGAAGTGGGTTGTTTTCCCTTAGGAGCCATGATCTTAGTGATCACGGATAAACACACCAAACTTAGAGGTTTGCTTATCCTCAAGCAAAAGAAAAGAAAGGAGAGGGATAGAAGGAGAGCTAGGTGCAATTGTTGATGGAGGGGGGTGGAGGCCGAACCCATATTTAAAGGGAGGGGGTGGGTTCGAAAATTTAGAAGAGATATGATAAAAAAGATTGATTTGGAAAAGATAAGATAGAAGATATGATAAGAGAGGATATAGTTTAAAATTGAAAAGATATGAAAAAGTTTTGAAAAATATAAATCTAGATTATGAAAAAGATAATGTGGAGGTTTGAAAAAGATATTAGTTGAAAAGATAGATTTGTTTTGAAAATTTGAAAAAAATAGTTGAATTGAATTGAAAAAGAGGGTTTGTGCTTATGGATTAAAATACATTTGATATTTTTAAGGTAGGATTTTTAGAAATTAGGGATTTTAGAAATCAGGGTTCTTAACATGTTTATGCAAGAAATCATGAATTAAAGCATGAAAATTAAGATTAAAATGAAAAATATGAAGAAAAATGAATTTACCACCTCCCCACCATCCTGGCGTTTGAACGCCCAAACGCTGCATGTTTTGGGCGTTCAACGCCCAAATGCTGCCTCTCCTGGGCGTTCAACGCCCAGCTGCTGCTTCTTTCTGGCGTTGAATGCCAGGAAGTCCTTTGTTACTGGGCGTTTTTCTGAATGCCCAGAATGCTGTAAAGCTGGCGTTAAACGCCCAGAAAGAGCTTCTTTCTGGCGTTTAACGCCCAGATGGCTATCCTTACTGGCGTTCAACGCCCAGTGGATGCTTCTGTTGGGCGTTGAACTCCCAAAACAGACTCTTACTGGCGTTTTCTTGCCAGTGAGCTCTTTTTCTCTGTTTTGTGTGCAGAATCCTTCTGTAACCCTGTGAACTTATGCAATTGATTCTTTACCTTAGGGTCAGTGAACTTTATATAAACAAATAAAAATAAAAATAAAAATAGGGCAAAATGCTTAGAGGATTGATGCCCCATGGCTGGGTTGCCTCCCAGCAAGCGCTTCTTTATTGTCTTTAGCTGGACCTTGCTGAGCTTTTAGTCTAGCTTCAGCCTTGAGCACTCTCGCTCAACATTGCCTTCAAGATAGTGCTTGATTCTCTGTCCATTGACAATGAACTTCTTATCAGAATCAATATCTTGAAGCTCCACATAACCATATGGTGATACACTTGTAATCACATATGGTCCCCTCCACCGGGACTTCAGTTTCCCGGGGAATAGCCTGAGCCTGGAGTTGAACAACAGAACCTTTTGTCATAAAGAGATAGGGTTCATCCCACAAGTAGTACTTTGTATCAGTGATTAATTTTTTCTTTTGTTGCCTGTTGTACTCTTTGGGTATGAACCTTGCAGCTTTATAGTTTGCAATATCGGCAAACCATGGTGTTTCCTGAATGGAAAATAAATGCTCATCCGGAAAAGTCTCAGAGATCTCAAGAAAGGGGAGGGACGTCCCTTCTACTGGCTCTATCCGGGACAGATGATCAGCCACTTAGTTCTCTGTCCCTTTTCTGTCTCTTATTTCTATATCAAACTCTTGCAGAAGCAACACCCATCTGATGAGCCTAGGTTTTGAATCCTGCTTTGTGAGTAGATATTTAAGAGCAGCATGGTCAGTATACACAATCACTTTTGATCCTACTAAGTATGCTCTGAACTTGTCAATGGCATAAACCACTGCAAGTAATTCTTTTTCTGTGGTTGTGTAATTTTTCTGGGCATCATTTAAAACGCGACTAGCATAATAAATGACGTGCAGAAGCTTGTCATGCCTCTGTCCCAAGACTACACCAATGGCGTGATCACTGGCATCACACATTAGCTCAAATGGTAATGTCCAGTCTGGTGCAGAAATAACTGGTGCTGTGACCAGCTTAGCTTTCAGCATTTCAAACGCCTACAGACACTCTGTGTCAAACACAAATGGCGTGTCAGCAGCTAGCAGATTGCTTAGAGGTTTTGCGATTTTTGAAAAATCCTTTATAAACATCCTATAGAATCCTGCATGCCCCAGAAAGCTTCTGATTGCCTTAACATTGGCAAGTGGTGGTAATTTTTTCAATTACCTCTATTTTTGCTTGATCCACCTCTATTCCCTTGTTTGAGATTTTATGCCCAAGGACAATCCCTTCAGTCACCATGAAGTGACATTTTTCCCAGTTTAGGACTAGGTTGGTCTCTTGGCATCTCTTCAGAACAAGTTTCAGGTGATCAAGACAGGAGCTGAATGAGTCTCCATATACTGAGAAGTCATCCATGAAGACTTCCAGAAATTTTTCCACCATATCAGAGAAAATAGAGAGCATGCATCTCTGGAAGGTTGAAGGCGCATTACATGGGTTGGTTTAACTTCTTTAGTTAAGCCAATCTTTCTGATAGTGGATGCAGGTATTAGGTTGATGCTTGCCCCAAGATCGCATAAAGCTGTCTTGGTGCATTGACCTTCTAATATGCATGGTATCAGAAAACTCCCAGGGTCTTTAAGCTTTTCAGGAAAGCTTTTTAGAATGACTGCACTGCATTCTTCAGTTACTGGCGTTGAACGCCAGTCTTGGGCATGGTCTGTGCGTTCAGCGCCAGCCTTCCACCAGATTGCTGGCGCTTTAACGCCAGAATTACTTTTCCCTGGGCTCTTACTGTCCTCAGGTGAATTTTGGGTGGTTTGCTCATTCCTCAACTATTTGCTGCCTTGAGGTGGGGTATTTAATGTTTTCCCACTTCTTAATTGAACTGCTTGGCATTCTTCTGTTATTTGTCTTGACAGCTGCTGCTTTGTTTGCTTCAATTGTTCTTCCATGTTTATATTAGCCATCCTTGTCTCTTGTAGTTTATCCTTGAATTCGGCTAACTGCTTTGTTAGAAATTCCAATTGCTGATTGAATTCAGCAGCTTGTTGTACAGGGCTGAGTTCAGCAGTTACTGTTTTAACCTCTTCTTTCATGGAAGGGTCACTGCTTAGGTACAGATGCTGATTCCTGGAAACTGTATCAATGAGCTCTTGAGCCTCTTCAATTGTCTTTCTCATGTGGATAGATCCACCAGCTGAGTAATCTAGAGACATCTGAGCTCCTTCTGCAAGCCCATAATAGAAGATGTCTAACTGAACCCACTCTGAAAACATTTCAGAGGGGCATTTTCGTAGCATCTCTCTGTATCTCTCCCAAGCATCATAAAGAGATTCATTATCTCCTTGTTTAAAGCCTTGGATGTCCAGCCTTAGCTGTGTCATCCGTTTTGGGGGGAAGTATTGATTCAGGAATTTTTCTGTCAGCTGTTTCCATGTCCTTATGCTGGCCTTAGGTTGGTTATTTAACCACCTCTTAGCTTGATCTTTCACAGCAAATGGAAACAGTAATAGTCTGTAGACATCCTGATCTAATTCCTTATCATGTACTGTGTCAGCAATTTGTAGAAACTGTGCCAGAAACTCTGTAGGTTCTTCCTGTGGAAGACCGGAATACTGGCAATTTTGCTGCACCATGATAATGAGCTGAGGATTCAACTCGAAGCTACTGACTCCAATGGAGGGTATGCAGATGCTACTCCCATATGAAGCAGTAGAGGGGTTAGAATATGACCCCAGAGTCCTCCTAGACTGTTCATTTCCACTTAGATCCATGATGGGACATCCTGATCTATTTCTTTATCATGTACTGTGTCAGCAATCTGTAGAAACTGTGCCAGAAACTCTGTAGGTTCTTCCTGTGGAAGACCAAAATACTGGCAACTTTGCTGCACCATGATAATGAGCTGAGGATTCAACTCAAAGCTACTGACTCCAATGGAGGGTATGCAGATGCTACCCCCATATGAAGCAGTAGAGGGGTTAGCATATGACCCCAGAGTCCTCCTGAACTGTTCATTTCCACTCATATCCATGATGGAGAAAGGGAGATGATGTCAAATAAAAAATTTATTTTTATTTATTTATTTATTTACTTATTTAGAAAATAAATAAAAAAATAAAGAAAAAAAATAGGTAAATATTTTCGAAAAAATTGAGGAGAGAGAAAGTGGTTAGGAAGTTTTGAAAAGGGTATGATTTGGAAAAGATTTTTAAATTTTGAAAAAAAAATCTAAATTTTTAGAAAATAATTTTTGAAAATTTGTTTTATAAATAGAGAGAAAAGATATTTTTGAATTTAGTGAGGAAAGAGAAAAACAATAAAATAGCACAAGATTTAAAATTTTTTTTGATCTAATGCTCCTAGTTTTCAAAAATTTTGGAGAGAAAACACTAAGGAACACCAAACTTAAAATTTTTAGAAAACCAACTAAAATTTTCGAAAATCAAAGGGAAATCAACAAGAAAACACCAAACTTAAAGTTTGGCACAAAATTTAATAGAGAAAATATTATTTTTGAAAAAGATTTTAAAAAGAGTGTACCAAACTGCCACTGACTTAGACCAACGTTCTAGCCAATTGGGCAGTAAATGTAACACTTGTTTTGAAGAAGGATATTTTTAACTAAGAACAATAATAAGAGACTCTAAACCACAAAGAAAAATTTTCCTAATCTAAGCAACAAAATAAACCGTCAGTTGTTCAAACTCAAACAATCTCCGGCAACGGCGCTAAAAACTTGGTGCACGAAATTGTTACATATTACTCTCTTACAATTTCGCACAACTAACCAGCAAGTGCACTGGGTCGTCCAAGTAATACCTTACGTGAGTAAGGGTTATTATCCTTTTGCGTCTGTCACTACGCCCAGTACTCGCGATTTTGAAGCCCGTCACAGTCATCCAATCCCAGAATCCTAGTCAGAATACCACAGACAAAGTTTAGACTTTCCGAATTCTCATGAATGCCGCCATCAATCTAGCTTATACCACGAAGATTCTGATTAAGGAATCTAAGAGATAATCATTCATTCTAATGTAGAACAGAGGTGGTTGTTAGACACATGTTCATGGATTGAGAAAGGTGATGAGTGTCACGGATCATCACCCTCTCCATAGTTAAGCGCGAATGAGTATCTTAGAGAGGAACACGCATGTTTGAATGGAAAACAGAAGTACTTGCATTAATTCATCGAGACGCTGCAGAGCTCCTCACCCCCAACAATGGAGTTTAGAGACTCATGCTGCCAAAAGGTACAAATTTCAGATCTAAAATGTTATGAGATACAAAATAAATCTCTAAAAGTTGTTTAAATACTAAACTAGTAACCTAGGTTTACAGAAAATGAGTAAACTATAACAGATAGTGCAGAAATCTACTTCTGAGGCCCACTTGGTGTGTGCTGGGGCTGAGACTAAAGCTTTCACGTGCCTGGGGCTGTTTTGGGCATTCAACACCAGCTTTGGATCCTTTTCTGGCGTTGAACTCCAACTTGCAACGTGTTTCTGGCGCTGGACGCTAGAATTGGGCAGAGAACTGGCGTTGAACGTCAGTTTACGTCGGCTATCCTTGAGCAAAGTATGGACTATTATATATTGCTGGAAAGCCCTGGATGTCTACTTTCCAACGCAATTGGAAGCACACCATTTGGAGTTCTGTAGCTCCAGAAAATTCATTTTGCGTGCAGGGAGGTCAGAATCCAACAGCATCAGCAGTCCTTTTTCAGCCTGAATCAGATTTTTGCTCAGCTCCCTCAATTTCAGCCAGAAAATACCTGAAATTACAGAAAAACACACAAACTCATAGTAAAGTCCAGAAATGTGGATTTTGCCTAGAAACTAATGAAAATAAACTAAAAACTAACTAAAACATACTAAAATCTATATGAAATTAACCCCAAAAAGCGTATAAAATATCCGCTCATCAGATATACGAAGGGAAGCTAGGAGACATCACGAACTAGAGGACAAGCTCCTAAAGATCGAAGCCGATCTCAAAGCTAAAACTACTAGATCCAGCCACGAGGATAGCTCCCGTAAAGACCAAGACCCGTTCACCAAAGAGATCATGAAGGCTAAAATCCCAAAAGACTTCAAACCTCCCGACCTGACTCTATACGATGGCACCACAGACCCCGGCCATCATCTTAGCAACTTCCGAAGCAGAATGTATATAACCGACGCCTCAGATGCAACTCGGTGCAAAGTCTTCCCAACTACTCTGACAAAGACGACAATTAAGTGGTTTGACAACCTACCCCCCAGGTCCATCTCAAGCTTTGACGACTTGGCCAAAAAGTTTCTAGCCAGATTCTCCATCCAGAAGGATAAAACTAAATATGCCCCAAGTCTACTAGGGATCAAACAAGGAGATCGGGAAAGCCTTCGCAATTTCATGGAAAGATTCAACAAGGCATGTTTGGATATACAAAATCTTCCAACAGAAGCAGCCATTATGGGCCTCATCAATGGCCTACGAGAGGGACCCTTTAGTCACTCCATATCGAAAAAACATCCCACATCTCTAAATGAAGTACAAGAGCGAGCAGAAAAGTACATCAACATGGAGGAAAACTCCCGATTAGGAGAGACCTCAAAATCCAGATTCTCCTATAAAGATAAAGAGACCAAGAAAAAATAAGATCAGCATGGGGAGAAGATCAAAAAATACAACAATTACACCCCTCTTTGGGTGTCTCTTGTGGATGTTTATTGAGAAGTATGCCACACTGAAAAGATACCCCACCTCGTCCACTCAAAAGCAAGAAAGGAGGAGGAAATCAGACAGAATATTGTGAATACCATCGAGTCTATGGACATCCTACCAATGAGTGCTTCGTTTTGAAGAACATCATAGAAAAATTGGTAAGAGAAGGGAGACTAGATCGGTACTTAGCCAACAAATCGGATGAGCCAAGAAAAAGAAGAAGGGACGAAGAGGTCGGACGAACTGAACGACCACCTCGTACCCCGGAGAGACATGTCCACATGATACATGGAGGATTTGCAGGAGGATGAATCTCTAAATCATCTCGCAAGAGACATCTGAAGGAAGTATATCATATCGAAGGAAGAGAAGGATCACCCGAACTCCCCGCTATCACCTTCACCAAAGAAGACGCAACTGGCGTCATCTCAGGACATGACGATCCCATGGTCATCACTATCATATTAGCCAACGCTAATCTTCACCGCATGCTGGAAGATCAGGGAAGCTCGGCTGACATACTATTCAAAACAGCCTTCGACAAACTCGGTCTAGAGGAAAAAGAGCTCAAAGCGTATCCAAACAGCCTATTCGGGCTGGGAGACACTCCAATCCAACCACTTAGATACATCTCATTGTACATAACCTTCGGGAAAGGAAATCAGTCAAAAACACTCAACATAGACTACATTGTGGTCGACGTAAGTACGGCCTACAATGCCTTGATAGGTCGGACAACGCTGAATCAGCTCGGCACAGTAGTCTCGACTCCACATCTGTGCATGAAGTTTCCGACCGCAGAAGGAATCGCAACAGTAAGAGTAGACCAAAAGACAGCGCACCATTGCTACAACGAAAGTCCGAACCTCAGGGGAAAAGGAGCAGAAATTCACACCATCGAACTCGGGAGAGTTCGAGGACGGGAAGAACTTCATCCACAACTTAAAGGTGAAACAGAAAACGTTCAAATCGGGGATACTCCAGATAAAATGACCAATATTGGCACAGTCCTAGAAGGAGACAAAAAGGAGTCCCTTATACATTTCCTGCGAGATAATGTCGACCTCTTTGCATGGAAGGCCGCAGACATACCGGGCATAGACCCTAAGTTAATGTGCCATAAGCTGACAGTTTACCCAGGATCTCGGCCAGTATAGCAGAGACGTAGAAAAAGCTCGGACCAGAATGATCCCAAGCTGTGGAAGAGCAGGTACAAGCTCGACTGGAGGCAGGATTCATAAGAGAAGTCAAATATCCAATATGGCTAGCTAACGTCGTCTTGGTGAAAAAATCAAATGGAAAGTGGCGGATGTGCATCGACTACACTGATCTCAACAAAGCCTGCCCAAAAGATCCCTATCCACTCCCAAGTATCGACGCCCTAGTGGATGCCTCCTCTGGATACAAATACCTCTCGTTTATGGATGCCTATTCGGGATACAATCAAATCCTGATGTACCCACCTGATCAAGAAAAAACCTCATTCTTAACCCCGAAAGCAAACTACTGCTACATTGTCATGCCGTTTGGACTCAAAAACGCAGGAGCCACTTATCAAAGATTAATCAATAAAGTCTTCGCAGACCACATCGGGAAAGTTATGGAAGTTTACGTGGACGACATGTTAATAAAGACACAAAGTGAAGAGTCGTTGTTGTTCGACCTCACTCAAGTGTTCGACATTATAAGAAGGCATGGCATGCGACTTAACCCGGCAAAATGCACCTTCACAGTAGAAGCCGGTAAATTCTTGGGTTTTATGCTCACACAAAGAGGAATCGAGGCAAATCCGGATAAATTCCAGGCTATACTCGACATGAAGAGTCTGACCTGTGTCAAAGAGGTACAACAACTCAATGGAAGATTGGCAGCCTTGTCCAGATTCCTAGCCGGATCGGCAATAAGATCTCTACCCTTCTACGCCACTCTAAAGAAAGGAAAGAGGTTCGAATGGACAACGGAATGCGAGCAGGCCTTCCAAGATTTCAAAATTTCTTGAGATTTCAAAAGGTTCCTGGGACAACCACCTATCCTAACTCGGCCCCGGGAAGGAGAACCACTTGTATTGTACCTCGCAGTAGGAAGTCGGTCAGTAGCCTCAGCACTGGTCCGAGAAGACGACAGTGGATAACAACCTATATACTTCATCAGCAAAGCACTATAAGGGTCCGAGCTGAACTACCAAAAAATAGAAAAATTCGCCTATGCTCTCATATTAACATCTCGACGACTTCGTCTATATTTCCAAGCCCACATTATCAGGGTTCGGACCAACCAGCCCATAAAAGGCATTCAGCAGAAAACAGATTTACCAGGAAGAATCTTGCAATGGGCAGTCGAGTTGTCTGAATTCGACCTTCAATATGAAGCTCGGACAGCCATCAAATCACAGTATCTGGCCGACTTTATTGCAGAGTTTACGGATACTCCGGACATCCCTACAGAATGGAATCTCTACGTAGACGGTTCCTCAAACAAAACTAGAAGTGGCGCAGGCGTGATAATAGAAAGCGACCAGGGAATCCAAATCGAACTTTCCCTCAAATTCAGATTCCCCGCTTCAAACAACCAAGCCGAATATGAGGCACTACTAGCTGGTCTGAAGCTGGCTAAGGAGGTTGGAGCCCAAAAGCTTATTATCTTCAGCGATTCACAAGTAGTCACCTCACAAATAGCAGCGAGCTACCAAGCCAAAGATCCAACAATGAAAAAATACTTGGACAAAGCCAAGGAATAGCTCGAACAATTCGGGGAATACGAGGTCCGCCACGTACCTTGGGAACAGAATACTTGAGCTGATGCACTCTCAAAACTAGCCAGCACCAAACCAGAGGGCAACAATAGAAGCCTTATCCAGGAAATACTGCAGAACCCCTCGATCTTGGAAGAAGAAAAGATCCTAGCCATAACAAGTCTGGGTCAAGGATGGATGACTCCCATAATTAACTACCTCAAAACAGAAACACTCCCTACAGATAAGAAGGAGGCAGAGAAGTTAAAACGGGAGGCACAATACTACACTATCATAAACAATACTCTATACAAGAGAGGAATTTCAACACCATTGTTAAAATGTATGCCGACTTCCAACACCAAAGAAGTTTTAGAAGAAGTACACAGTGGCATCTGTGGCAACCATCTCGGAGCACAGGCACTTACCAAAAAAGTATTCCGGGCCGGATTTTATTGGCCGACTTTACAAAAAGAAGCAACAGAATTTGTGAAGACATGTCCACCATGTCAGAAACATGCCAACTTTCACATCGCCCCACCAGAGGAGCTTATCAGCGTAACATCACCCTGGCCATTCACAAAATGGGGACTCGATCTTCTCGGTCCTTTCCCTCAAGGATCCGGACAAGTCAAATTTCTCATTGTGGGAGTAGACTATTTCACAAAATGGATTGAGGCAGAACCTCTAGCTAACGCCACTGCTCAAAAAAGTCGAAAGTTTCTGTATAGAAACATTGTCACAAGGTTTGGGGTTCTATACTCCATCACCACAGACAATGGCACTCAATTTACAGATGCAGGCTTCAGAAAATTGGTGGCTGATCTAAACATAAAATACCAATTTACATCCGTAGAACACCCCCAGGCCAATGGACAAGCAGAAGCTGCTAACAAAGTCATATTAGCCGGGGCTGAAGGGCTCCCACAAGTCCTATGGGCATATCGGACAACTCCACACTCCACCACAAAGGAATCATCTTTTCGATTAGCTTATGGAATGGAGGCAATGATCCCGGTGGAGGTCGAAAAAGGATCGCCAGAGTGATCCACTACAGTGAAGAGGCCAATTCCCAACTTCAGATGGAAGAACTTGACCTACTTCCAGAAATCCGAGAAAGAGCTCGGATAAGGGAAGATGCGTTAAAACGTCGAATGGCTTCAAGATACAACCAAAAGGTGGTGCCATGAAGTTTTGCCAAGAACGACCTCGTCCTAATCCGAAATGATATCGGAACAACTCGACCCGGAAAAGGAAAGCTGGCAGCAAACTGGAAGGGACCCTACCGAGTCACAGAAGTACTCGGAAGAGGCCACTACAAGCTATCCAAACTCGAAGGGCGAGAGCTCCCAAGGTCATGGCACGCCTGCAACTTAAGGAGGTACTACAGTTAGGAGGTAATAAAGATCTTAGGATGAGGTGCACTCTTTTTCCTTAAAAAAGGTCTTTTAACGAGGTACCAAGCCAAGATCCATAAAATACCTAACTTAGAGGGGTAAAACTCCTACATGTATATATTTACATATTTTCTATTTTAAATAAAGTTTTTCAGACTTTCTACAAATCCTTTATCAAGACGCATTAATCAGAAACGCAAAATTTCATCGCCCGATTATAAAGCTACAGATCGGCAAAAGTGAAAATCAAATTCACTGCCCGATCACGACAAAGACCAACAAAGATGAAAATTGAATTCATCAAAGGTCGACAAAGTGAGGATCGAACTCAATTTCTACGAAATCGGCAAAGATGAAAAGCGACAAAACAGATTAAATGCAAGAAGTTATCAAAAGTGATCCATAGGAAAGGACCTGACGAGGTCTTAATAAAAATGGATTGCTAAAAATAACTTAAAAGAAGGACCGACATAAAGAAGTCAGACCAGTCAACTATGACAAAAGTTATAAAAAGTAAATCCCTATGAAAGAGGCCTGGCCAGCCCTAAAAAAGAGGATTACTAGAAATAACTTAGAAGGGACCAACTTGATGAAGTCGTCCCAACGAAATCACACAAGTTATAAAAAGTAATCCATAAAGAAGAGACTTAACAAAGTCCAAATAAATGGATTACTAGAAATAACTTAGAAGGGACCGACATGATGAAGTCGTCCCAACAAAATCACACAAGTTATAAAAAGTAATCCATAAAGAAAAGACTTAACAAAAGTCCAAATAAATGGATTACTCGAAATAACTTAGAAAGGACCGACATGATCAAGTCGGCCTCCAACCAACTACAAGAAGTTATAAAAAAGTAATCCATAAGAAGAGACCTAACAAAGATCTAAATAAATGGATTACTAGAAATAACTCAGAAAAGACCAATATAATGAAGTCGGCCCGACCAAGATGCCAAAGGTTATAAAAAAGGTAAATCCATAGAAAAAGACCTAATAAGGCCCAAATAAAATGGATTACTAGAAATAACTTCCGGCCGAGATGAAGAAGTTGGCCGACAGAAGGCATGCAAGTTGGACCCAGAAATCCACGACATCAAAAGAATCAAGCTACAAGTATGAAAGCACAAAAGCAATCAAAAGAAGTCAGACAACAAGATTCCAACAACCTGAAGATGCGTGAAAAAATATTAAGCAAAGCAATAAACAAGCAGGAGCAAAGTTGCCATAATAAACAAGACCTAAAAGGCCACCTGAAGTCGACCTCAAAAGGCTTAACCTTTGATTTTTCAAAATAAAGTTGCTAAAAAAGCAACTAAAAAATATTCAGAAGTCAGAACCATAAAAACTATAAAATAAAAAGAGTTTGAAGCCCACAAGCTGGGCTATACACAAAAACACCAAGAAATAATTATAGAGGATCCAAAGAGTTACCAGTTGCAGCATCCCGGGGTGAAGGAGGACGAGTCTGAAGAGGCACCGCATCTATTGTCCCATCATCCCGGTTCAGAATCTGAACGTCTGGATCAGACTCCGCCCGACCGACTTCAGCTGAAGTAGAGGAGGGCAGAATAACAGAGGTTTTGGCAGAGGTTACAGCAGGAGGGCCGACATTGTCATCATCATCAGGGTCATTAGGGACGATTTTACCATCCTTCACAATGTTGTCCAAGCTGAAGAGAGTAAGGTCAAGCTCGGGCGCAAGAACTCGAACCTGCTCCTTCAAATTCTCATAAGCAGCATTAACACTGCCTATAAGATGACCTTAAAGTTCGGCATAATCAGCTCGGACAGACTCCAAACTCTCCCTGAGATCCATCATCTCCTTATAAGTGGTGACATAGCTCTCCTTATGCTTCAACGCCGTATCCTCAGCCAACTTTGCAGAGGCCGCCAAAGCAATAGCTCTAGTCTTTTCACCCTCCAACTCTTTCTCCAACCTAGTCACTTTCACCTCGAGCTCCTCCTTCAAACCCTTAATCCGGTCAAACTCTGATTTGGCCTCCTCTATAAAGGACTTCGTTGCATAGATAGGAAGATCTTGGGCGGTTCGATTCAGAGCTGTCCCCATATGTGCCATCTTGATGCTGCTCCGAGTAATGAAATCCAAATTACGAAGAAGAGAAACATCGTCAGTAGGAATGACACCATAGGGACCGATCTGCTGGTCGACAAACCCAACAGCGTCAAAGTCAGGAGCATCTAGATTGAAGGGCTCAACAGTCCGAGGTCTTTTTGAAGGAGGAATGGCCGTAGGAGAAGAGACAGCAGCAGAAGCCTGGGGAGGATCAAGCACATGGACCCGAGGGGTAGGAATCATCCTCCTTGGTCTAGGAGAGCTCGGCTCAGGCTGTTTAAGAGGAACCTGGGAAGACCCTTCTCCAGCCACTTTGGCCGAAATATTTTGGGCCGCAGTAGCCTTTCTCGCCTTTTTAAAGGCTTTCATAGATTCATTATTCTTGGCCATCTCTGAAAAACAAAATCAACCATAGAAGCGGGTTACAAAGTGGAAAAAAAGGAAGCAAAGTAAAAATAGAGCAAAATATATTGATCAATACCCAGCACAGTTCGGATAAGGGATGGATCTCCCAAAAACTTCTTGGTATCAAGATGGGGAGGTTCTCCCCAAATATCCTCCAAGACATTTACAAAAGCCTGCTCGACCTTGTCAAGCATCTCCCACGTGTATCGAGACACTACCACATTCTTTTGCCAACACAAGGGGAAGGCAGGTTCATTATTTGCTTCCAAGAAAAACGGTCGAGCTCCCTCAACAGCTCGGACCTTAAAAAAGTAATTCTTGAAGTCCCTAAAGGACTCATCATACATAGCAAAAACTTTATGTCCCTGGGCAGATCTAAAGAAAATCCAAGAGGCTTTCTTTTTCGAGGAAATCCCGGGCTTAGTCAAAACAAAAAGATAAAAAAAGAGAGTTTGAGAATGTGTGACGTCCAGCTCTTGGCAAAGAAATTGAAAAATCTTGATAAAACCCCAGGAGTTCGGATGGAGTTGGGATGGAGCTACGTTACACAACCACAACAAGTCGGTCTCGAAGGAAGTGAAAGGAAAAGTAATATTCAACTGGCTGAAAAAATAGTCATAAGCATAATAGAAAGGGCATTCCCCCTGGCTCAGAGCAGGAAAGCAAACCCTCTCCTCAGAATCAGGCGCTACCAATTCATAGTTCTTTTCCTGATCTCTATTCTTACAGAGTCGGTGATATTTTCTAAGCTCTGCACAGAATTCAGAATTAACTATAGAGACGCACATCAAGACAAGGGAGTCCAGCCAATTAGACATGCCCTCGGGGACTTTGGAGGAGGTCTCAACAATATTTTTGCGAGAAGACATGGTCAACTAATCCTACAGCAAAGAAAAGAGAGAGGAATTACTAAATAAACAGCTCAGGCACAACAAAGAAAACAGCTCAGACAAAACAGATATAACTCGATCTAGGGCACACATGACAAAAGGAAATCCTAGGACACAACCCACTGGTCCAGGGGCATCCTTTGGAGGCAATAACAGAGCGACAGAGCAAGGACTTAAGGAAATCATCAAAGTTATCCCTGCAAGAAAAACCTTCTTTCAATCAACACTCCGAGAAGAAAATTACAAACCAAATAAGTCATCAATAGCCACCTCAAAAACTACAGTTTCAGTCTATCAGCAAAAGGAACTACCAAGAAACAAAAACATGCCAAGTGAAAATCATCAAAGACGCAACCTTTCTTCAGAATCAAACAAGTCATTATCCCAAAAAGCTACAAAATCAAAAAATACAGAAACAGGCAACAACATGCAAAGTCCTAAAAAGCTTCAACTATCAGGAAAAACGCCAAGAGTACACATAAGGTCGAAAGAAAGCCAGAAAAAATACATCACAGTGACAAACAAGTATAAGAATACGAAAAGGTTCAAGCTTTCCAACATATACTCAAGCAAAATCAAAACTTTACCAAGAAATAAGAACAATGCAAGCACAAGGGAAGAACGACGAAAGAAGTAAAGAAACGGAAAGAAGAACCAACCTGAAAAAGGAGAAAGCTCCGAAGAAATTGAAGACGGAGAGGCGGAATCCGGAATTGCCTTCGAGCAAAAGCACCAACAATCACCAATGGTGTCACAGAAAGAAGCGTGAAAACACGAAAACGAAAATCCCAGAGGAACAAGGAAATACAAACGAAACGGAAGAATAAGAGAGAAAGGGGGAAGTTACAGTGAGCAACAGTGAAGAGAAACAAAAAAGAGAAAAGTTTTGATGCAATTCAAAAATAAAACGAGAAAGCAGGAGACAAAGAAACGGAACGTTAAGAAATTAATGGGGCCTTAAAAACCCTTGCATGTTCCCAAGACAGGGAACACCTGTTTTTGAAATCAAAGAAAAAGAAGAAATGCTCCGTATTCAGAAGAGGTCTCTACACAAAAGATGTCGACAAATGCTTGAGTTCGGCTTCACCAGAGAAGGATCGAGGTCCTAAAACTAAGGACTCGACCTCAAAAGGAAGACCACGCTCGAGCAAGGGTACTGTTCATACCCTGGGTCGAGCTGTCTGACCTGGGATGTTTAACGACAAGTCGACCGATCTCTTCAGGTCAGGACTATCCGACCTCTTCTCAAAGAGCTTGGCCAAATCATCAGGAAAAGCCCAAATAGGGCCCAAACAGAGGAACACGACCCAAATCCAAAGGCAGCCCAAGCCTACAGAGATAAGAGCGGTTCCCTTGAAGATAAGATGACCTCATTCAAAGATAAAATAAGATAAGATAACTATCTTATCTCCAGAAAGGTCACTCCACACTATTATAAATACACTGGAGCACGCAGGTATAACTCATACTCTGATTCTACACAATACCTGCTTAATACCCTTGCTAACTTAAGCATCGGTGTTCCTTGCAGGTACCACCACCCTCCAGTGACAAAGGATCAGCAGCGTAGCCCGTCCAACAAGTCGGACGCGACAGCTCCGGCCACCACCCACTAGCTGGACACGTCAGCTCTGACCAGTACAGAAGATCTCATCCGAGATCGACCTACATTTTCAAGTAACCCTCAGAACAATAATGTAGCTTATGTGAAATATAAATGCTAATCAAAAGTATATATATAGTTCATTATGAAACTCTTAATCTTACATATCATATAAAATAGCATCTAATTTTATTGTCTATTTTCTGTGTTGTTTGAACTCATAATTAGTCTTTTAAGGAATTTGATCTTACAATATTATTAGGTGATATTTTGGAAGATTACTATTGTTTTGAGGGTTGCTTGAAATTGGGTTATTTTTTTGTTTGGATGTGAGATCTAGACTCCCTTTGAGGCAGCGTCCGACTTCTACTGGTATCGAGGTGCCGTCGTCCGAGTTCCTTATGAGGAGGTGGGGGTAGTACCTGCAAGAGACTCTGATGCTTAAGTTATCATGAGTTTTAGGCAGGTTTTTAGTAGATTGGATTTGAAGTATACATGTGGGTGTCAGTATATTTATAGTACAAGAGGCAGAGTCAATAATCACCTTTTTAGAGTAGTTCCACCTTTGATAGTAGATAACTGTTTTCTTCTGTTAGGGAGGTTGTTGAGATCTCCCTTCTAGATGAAGGGGAAAGATTGTAGGAGTTAGTTTCTTATTTCAAGTAGATAGGACCAAGGTTCGCGTCATCGAGCCCGACCTCCATAAGGTCGGGTAGGTGCGGATGAAACTCTTATACGTAGATTGGGCTTTGCTCACTTTGGACCTAACTTTGTTTTGGACAAGGGTATAAACAGTGTCTCTACTTGAGACCGAGTTTCATTAGGTCAAACTCAAGCATTTATAGGTCGAGCTGGTCTTTTGTAGAGTCGGTTTAGCATGTCAGGTATATATCCTGTTTCGAAGAGTTAGGTCGGATACTCAACGTATTTTTTTATGAATCTGAAATGTTGCATCTTTTCATAATCATTTGCACGGTTTCTTATGGTTACTTGGGTAATCGTGTACGTCATAAATGAGGGGGAATGAATTTATCATTCTATCCCTGAAGTCTTATAAATATTCAACTCCTTTTTTCTTTCTTCTTTTTGCTTCTTCTGAAATGTTTTAACTTCATTCTCTCTTAAAGCTTTTCATTTTCTTTGTTGTAACCCCTTTTCGCTTTCAAGATTTATCCATCTTGAAATTCTACTTTGAATTTTTGCTCGTATTTTCTTGAGAGGTTTGGAACGTTTGTGTATTTGCTGCTACATGCACTCCTTCATTTTGCATTCAATCAAGGTTGGTCTTGCCTTTCTTGTTTTGTTTTTCGTACCCATATTCTTTGCTGAATAATGTGCTTCTGGATATGGTTGTGTGTGATGTTTATGTGAAAAAATGGTTTCTTGTTGAACTTTATTGATGTTCTTCTAAAATTATATCTTCATTTCTGAGCTTCTGCATTTTGAACTTTTGCGTTCTTTTCTTTGAAAATTATTCTTTTGATATGAATTTGTGTATTATGTGTAGAGCTTTGTTCTGTGCCACCAAATGGTGCCGTTTTTACCTCTAAGAATGACATCATTTCAAACTCTAATAATGTGGTTTGATTGCTTGATTTGCAAGAAGCTTTAAGAATTATGGGGTTCTTTTATGTTGTTGAATATGGTCCGACCTCTTGTGGGCTTGCTTGAATGTATGTGTTGTTATACCTGGCTTTCTGACTTGTTGTGATGATTTTCTTTTACTGTGTTGTAGGTATAGCTTTATGTCTCATTTAGTAATACTCAACATGTCCTCTAAAGTTCTATCTGACCTAGACTGGGTAGATATTACTGTGTTTTCTACTATTCCTGTAATTGATAATGAGTATGCTTAAATTTTTCGTAGACAACATAGGCTGTGTAGAGATCGGGAGGATGAGGATAGATATGAGATTGTGGTTGCAAATCCCGAGGAGAGAATTATTTTTTTCTGACTTGACAAGTCGGAATGTTATTTCATTTACATGTACGAGTGCTTTTTTACTAGGCTGAGGGTGAATTTCCATTTTTCTGATTTTGAATATGAAATTCTCCATCTATGTAAAGTTGTCCCTTTTCAACTCCATCCTAATTCTTGGGGTATTTTGAAAATTTATCAGCTAATAAGTCGAGAACTCGACCTACCTTTATCCTCCAACATTTTCTTTTATCTTTTTCAACTCACTAAACCATTCAGTTCAAAAAAACAGGGCTAAATTTCCTTCTGGACTGTTCAAAGAAGGAAGTTTTTTTTTTCTATTTTTAACGATTCTTTCTATGATTTCAAAAATCATTTTTTCAAGATCCGATCGATTGAGGGTGTTTGACCTTTCTTTCTGAATGAGAGAGACACATATCTTTTTAGCCTGTATTGGGAGGAGTTTTCCACAATTATAAAATACAACCTGGAGGATTTAGATAATGTAGAGAAGTGTATAATCATCATGTTCCAAGAGTGTTGGGGCCGAGCTTCTAACCTTGATACTAAGAAGTTTCTGGTAAGAAAACCGAGCTAGGTAGTACTTTCTTTGCATTTTGTAGATACATTTTTGTTGGTATTTATTATGCTTATGTAATCCGACTTTGATATTTGGTTTTTCAGCAAGGATGACTAATGGGTTGAATGCTCTGAAAACTGTCTGTCAAGCCAAAAGAAATGTTGCTGCCCGAGTTATTCAATTAAAAGAGGCCGGTAAGTCAGGTGAACTCTCCTCCCCCGCCAAGTCGGACTCGAGTCCTTCTTTCTTAATTAAGACTCTTCTCGATCCTACTCTTCCTCCTCCTCTTACTCCTCCTGCTGGATCTGGTATTCAAACTATTCCCCCTGTTCCTCCTTTTCCCAAGTCAAAATCGAAAAAATGTAAGACTTTCGAGTCTGGAAGTGTGTATGAACAGGGGTTTGATACTGTGATTTTTTGTGAAAAACACGTCCTTCCACACAGTTTTATTAGTATGGACGGTGTTTCTATAAAAAATCACCTTCAAGGTTTAGCCCAAGGTGGAATTAGAATGGCCAGGATTCATTCTGCTTTTACTAAGACAGCTTGAAGAGACTCCCCTTGGTGTCACTTAGCAAATTTTGACGGACTTGCAAGCTGAGGCGTGGCATCTTTGTGGGAATCTAAGCAGAAGTGGAGAAGGAAAAGGTAAGTTTTATTTCTGACCTTTTAAAGCTTCGAAAGAAGGCAAAGCATGCTAAAGCTCCTGTGTCATGGCGAAAGATTTAAAAAAAAGGTTGAGGAGAGTTACACTCGAGTTTTCGGGGAGAAACCGGATTTGGTGAATAAGGTCGCCAGATTGAAGGAAGGATATACTGATATGGAGGAGTCGATTTCCCAAGGTATGGATAAAATGACCGAAAACTTGAAAGCTCAATTTCGGGTTGTTTCTCCCAACACGGATCTCTCTCTTATTGATCCCGAGTTGATTGTGGTTGATGGAAAAATCGTTCCTTCCTCTGATGATGATATCTCTTCAAAAAATTCCAAGACATCAGGAGCCCGGGTTGAGGAAGCTTCCCAAAGCTTTCCAATTCGGATAGACAAAGAACCTTCTTTTTCTCCGACCCAACTTGAAAAGACTTTCCCTTCCTCCTCTGCTCAACTTGAAAAGATGATGTGTGAGCATCTTATACCCTTTTCTAGTTATTTTCATACTATTTTTAGTTAGATTTTATTTACTTTTACTTGATTTTAGTGCAAAATTCACCTTTGAATGCTACTTTGAGTTTTTCTTATGTTTTTATGATTTTAGGTGAAATTCGGAGCAGTTTAGAGAAGTCTGGAGCAAGAAAGGAAAATGATGGAAGCTCCCCCATGGGCGTTGAACGCCCAACCTGGCGTTCAACGCCAGCAGGAGGCGTGAAGTCAGAATGTGCTCTCCCTCTCCGGCATTTAACGCCCAATCCTGGCACTGAACGCCAGCATGCAATCCGAAGCACACACCTATTGGACCTCCAAGTGAATTTTAGCACTTATTAGTTTATCTTATTTTATCTTTATAATTTTTTATATTAAAAATAATAACTTTTAGGTTTAGCATTTATTATTAGATTAGTATTTAATGGAGGAGATCACCTAGGTTTAGCATCAGATCTTTTTCCTTCTGCACTTTTAAGAACCCTGTTTTCTCTGTAAGTTATGAGCAACTAAACCCTTTGGTTAAGGTTAGGAGCTTTGTTTATTTCTATGGATTAATATTATTACTTTTCTATTTTAATATATATTTGATTCAATTCTAAGGTGTATTTTCGTTCTTAATCTAATGAAACTGGGTGGAACGGAAGTATGACCCTTTTTCTACATGAGTTCTGGTGAGACTCGGAAGAGGTATTTTGAACTATAGCTTGAGAACACACCTCCTAGATGGCTAATCCACAACTCGTTGGGAACATGGAAACGTCTGTTCAGCCGGGATCTAGGGTGATTAGGGCCTTTATGCTATAAACTAGTTTTTTGAACTTCACCCTCTAATTCGAATTAAATGACCACGGAAGTGGCGTTTGATGAGGATCAGAGGAGATTAAATTGCTAAGGAATTAGGGTTTAATCGCTTAAAGTTTGCCAAAGAATGTATCACTCATTATTAAAATAGTTAGTAAAAAGTTTCAATCCAGAAAGATAAACATCTTCGAGACCTTAACTATTTTCTCATTATTGATTTCACACCAAACCTTTCACTGCTTTCGTTATTATTTTGTTTATGCGCTTTTACCACAACCACCTTTTACTGTTTTCCTGACTAAGTCCAACAAGATAGCTATTGCTTGCTTAGTCTGACAATCCTCGTGGGATCGAACCTCACTCACTTGAGGTATTACTTAGATGACCCGGTACATTTGCCGGTAAAGTTGTGCGAGTTCTGTAACACCCTACCACACAGAATCTTATGCTTAAGTCATAAAACTAAGGTGGCGAGGTATTACGACGTCTAAAGTAAAATCATATATAATATAGGTGAAGTGGAATTTTGCCTATGAAGAAAAGTTAATGCAAAGTGTTAAACAGAAAAATTGCATCACTCGCTTAAGCGATAAATATGAGAGAAGAATTCCAAAGATACGTAAAGCAAGGCTTTTGACTCGGCTCGCGAAGCTAGAACCGGCCAAAGCAAATATATACATATACATACATATATATATATATATATATATATATATATATATATATATATATATATATATATATATAACCCAAAAAAGTGACCCCAAATATATGACAAAACACCTGTTTCTCCAAGTCAACCTCTAGGAGGGACAAAATACAAAATACAAGAGTGGAGAATCTATATACATATATACAAAGCATAAAACAAAATACAGCAATCCCAGGATAACCAACTTCACTTGCAGAGGGAACTTCAGACGCTCACCGAGGTGCATCTCGACCTGCATCTGAAAAATAAAAATATCGTATGGGGTGAGAACCGGAGGTTCTCAGTATGGTTAAGGTACCCACATATATAATAAATAAGGTCTCAAGAAAGCCAGAGGTAATCCTAGACCGTCGACACTCAGATTATAAAACTTAAAGGTAATAAATTGTAAACCATAAGTAGGGTAGGTCATCTAAGGTTTTAAACTTGATCAAAACCTAATCAAAACCCTCAATCCTTCGCCTTTCCTCTAATCCTCCAACTTTGGTACACAGACAAGCAAAACAGACAAGTCAAGCACATACAAAAAACATATATAACAAGTAGACAGTTAGCAATTAACATGAATAAACAGTTAAGCAAGCCAAGACAATGCACACTCAAATAAAACATACAAATGCATATGATGAATGCCTGTCCTATGGCTGATGATATCATATGTCGGTTATATAGCCAACCCGACACGTCCTGGTAGCTAACCAAGGACTAAAACACCCATTGCGAAGCAAGTGGGTTTGAACTACAACCCCCTTGCTACTACCCACTCAACCCAGAGCTAGTGGAATAACCACTACTGCGGCTACTACCCAGGCGGGTGTTTAAAAGCTAAACCTAGAGCAAGTGGAATAACCACTACTGCTGCTACTACCTAGGCGTCACAATCACTAACCTGGAACAAGCGGGACGAACCACCATCCTTGCTACTGCCCAGGGTCTCAAACATACATTCATTCAAAACTCCATAATTAAAGTTATTTTTCATAATTCTGTTTCTCTACCTCATACTAGGAGCAAGTGGACATCGCCACTGCTACTCCTGGGGCCACAATCACATTTACACACTTCTCGTTCATAATTCACACCTCTCAAACTTTCTTCATCTCTAAGTTACTACTCCTCTCTATCTTTTACTCACCACTTAACATACAACTGAGGTATACGGGCTAAAAGAGTGAAAATAGAGGTTTAGAGGTTCAAAATTATATTTTAAAACACAAAACTCACTTTGCTGATTTTAGGGTTCACGCATACGCGTACGCATGGGCATGTTTTTCTTGCTCGCGTAGAGGTTGGTCTCGTTGCGTGTAGTGGTCACGTACGCCAGACCTGCAGATTAGGAAAAATGCTGAATGCTATAGAATTTTAGCCTTGCCCTCCAAACTTTCGACGCGCAAAACTTTTTCGTATTAAAACATTTTTCATCCATTTTTCAAACGGCGTAAACTTCACGGATCCAATTTTCATATGAAAAAGATTTGAAAAAATTTGGGGGTACGGAAGCTGAGTTATGGCTCGCCGATGTTCGGACAAAAATTCATTTTACACAAAAACCTCAAACCTTTATTTTCATCAAAAATCAAACTCAATCAACATTTTATGCTTACAAACAACCCACCAACACACCATATCACAGCCACACAGTCTTCACATCCTACCATACCTCAAATCTACATAATTCTCATACATGGACTTCACAATTTTACCAACAAATCACCAAAAATTCATCATCTATTCATATTCATCATTATCAACATATCAAGCATCATTAATCCATCATTTATCACCCTACTCTCATCATGAACAATAATCATCAACAAATACTCAATCCATATCAACAATCATCATCAAAGGTGCTAGGCAATTATCATACTCATGCATTCACACCTATCCTATGGTCATCTAGCCTAAGTTTTCACAAGACATTATATATTAAATATGAGAAACCTAAACCATACCTTGGCTGATTTCTCGTATAACCTAGAACGTCACAATTTGTCACCGTTCCACGACACCCAAGTTTCCAAAGCCTCACCAAACGGGTCTCTGGCTCCCCAGAGTCTAATACCAAGTCTCCAACACCACCAATTTGTTTCCAAAATACACAATCCAAACTAATTTCACAAAATAACACTAAAATCACCATAGGATTCACTATTTAGTTAACTTGACAAGGATTAAACATTCCTCACCTTGCCAACGGAAGAATTGAGCCAAAATCCAGCACATCCACTAAGTTAACTTGATCCTAAACATCAAAATCAACAAAATTTTAACACCCCAAACCATAGGATTTTCAAAATTGGGGAAGGAGGAAATCAAAACTAAAAAGTGACTTTCTTATCTAATTAAGAACTTGGCTTTGTAGAGCTCGACGCTGCGGTCGCGTGGCCACAAACGGTGCGGCGATCGGAGCTCCGGATTTGAAGTTATGATCAAATGAAACTTTGATCAATGGGACAAGGGTTTGATGAGCTCCCCTCCCCTACCAGCATGTGTTTTGTGTTTTTAATGGGGAAGGGTTGAGTTTCATTACTTTTATACTTGGGCCTTGGGCCCAATACGGGCCCGTTCGACTCAATTTTGGGCCAAATTCTTTAAAATTGGTGTCAAAATTCCTATTTTAATTTTCTCTACTCTATTAAACTATAAAATTTCATCTTCTAATTTCTTGATTAATAATTATTTTATTGGCTAATTACTTACCAACTTCGCGGGTTTTACAAGTTCTAATTTTGCGCACCAAATTTTTGGCGCCGTTGCCGGGGATTGTTCGTGATTGACAACTACCGGTTCTCTTGTTGCTTAGATTAGGTAATTTTATTAGTTTTTGTTTAAATTATCTTTCTTTTGATTTTCGAAGTCTTTCTTATTTATTTTTCTTAATTTTTGTTTGTTATCTTATTTATCTTTCCCGTAATTTCAAATTTTTTTTGTTTGAGCTATATTATTTTTATTTGATTTTAAATTTTAAGTTTGGTGTCTGATAAATCCATATTTCATGAGTTCTTTTGTACTTAATTAGAGTGATTTATTCAACTCTTCACCTACTTATTCACATTAATTGCATGGTTTTACTTTCCCTTCCTTATTATGTCATATTGTGAAAAACATGTTTCCTAAGCTTTAAAAAAATTAATTATTTTAATTACCTTTATTTCCATTCGATGTCGTGATTAGTGTGTTGAGTAGCTTCAGGTTTCCTAAGGCTGAATGACTTAAAAGGATGAAAAAAGAAAACATACAAAAATGGAAGGAGAAGACAAAACGGAGCTTTAAGGAAACTGGTATCCACGCGATCGCATGGACAACGCGATTGCGTGCCAGAAGCAAAGAAGCAGCGACGCGGCCGCATGACTGACGCGACCGCGCGCCTTGAGTAGAACACCCACGACGCGGACGCGTGACTGACGCGACCGCGTGGAAAGGAAAAGCTCCAGATGACGCGACTGCGTGACCCACGCGGACGCGTGACAGAGGCCACGTATCAGAATTTACAGAATACGCCCCCAGCGATTTCTGAAGCCCTTTTTGGCCCAGATCCAAGTACAGAAAGCATAGATTAGAGGTTATAAAGTGGAGAAATGCATCCATTCAGAGAGAGCTCGCCAATTTCTAGTTTTCATGATTTAGATTTAGTTTAGAGAGAGATTCTCTCTCTCTTAGGATTTAGGACTTCTTCTTGTTTTGGGAGTAACTCTGGATCCAGGTTTTAATGTTCTTTTATTTCAATTTTACTTTTATTTATTTGATTCCAATATTTGAATTGATTATTATAATTTAAATTATGAATTATTCCATGTTACAGATTTCTATTTGAATTAATGATATTTAAGGTATTTTTTAGTTTATGATTGTTCTCTTTGATTTAAGTTGCCATTGCTTCCCATCTAAGGACACTTTTATTATTCCAGCAATTTACTTTTTCCCATTTTGGTCTTGGTTAAGAAATCAGTGACTCAACATTATCGAACTCAGCATAATTGATAATCGTTATCTTGCTAATTGATCTGAACTTCAATAATCCCAACTTTTTCCTAGGAAATAAATAGGATTCGAAGGTCAAACTAATTAGTCCCTTGACTTACCTTTGCTTCATAAGGTTAACTAAGTGGAATTAAGATACAACTTTCATTATTGTTGAGAGGGATAACTAAGTTGGACTTCTAATTTCCCTTATCTTGCCAAAAGTTGTTTTACAGTTATTATTTATTTTTAATTGCCATTTAATTCACTCGTCATTTAAATTACTTGCTTCTCACCTTCTAAACCTCGATTACAACCTTTATAACCAATAATAAGAACATACTTCCTCGCAGTTCCTTGAGAAGACGACCCGAATATCCTGGACAAAGACCATTCTACCGTGCATACCCAGCTGAAAGATATGGTGGACAACCTTGTAACTACCAACAAATCCCACCCCGTGCATATGAACCATCCTTTCAACATAACCTCGAACCACCACACTCACAAGCTTCTCTTCACCATTCGCCATCATATGATCCTTCCTTACCCCAATACCAATCCAATCGTTCCCAATCATCACCACTTTTCTTTGTATCATGTCCAAGTCCGGCAAACCGCGAAGCAGAGGATCGCCTAAAAGAAACAGTAATTAAATTTCAAACAACCATTCAACAACTGGAGCAAGCACTAATTCAATGGGCCACTAGGCGCTCAAATATACAAGGATCAACCACAGCTCCATGTGGACAGCCCGATGAAGAGCGTAGCATGAAAGAAATACTAGAGACTCCAGTGGACAAGACAGAGAATGAATTCGTACTAGCACAAATGGAAGAAGCTGTCATTGTTCAAGAAGAAGAGTTGGTTGAAGATCTAGGAGATGCTGAACTTCCTTGGGAATCCAGAATTGAGGAAAACTCCGTCCAAGATGCTACAGTTGATGCTAAGGAGGATACCCTACAATCTCCAAGGCAAGTCGTTTACGAAGAATCAGACGGAATAATCCAAGAAGCAAATTTTCTTGATGATGATAGTCACAAGTCTAGCTCTCTATAATTTTACTTATTCACTTGAATATGGTTTGCTTGAAACAGATGGCCAACTTAGAGCTCTCTGCGGCTTTAAGAGTAAGAGGGAATTGGCTCGTACTCAGAACTGGTGCACCAGGTTCAATAAGGTTCCACGCTTCATTTGCAAGAAGCTAGAGCTTTAAAGCCAGTGAGAATCTCACGAAAACTTTTGAGAAGGAAGAAAAAGATACCACTATGGCTGGAGGAAATCCAAACGCTGAGGAGCACACCAAGAAAGTGCTTGGCTCATACGCTGCACATACTGTTGACTTCTACATGCGCAGTATATCAGTACCTGCCATTGGTGCCAACAATTTTGAGCTCAAGCCTCAACTGTTCACTTTGGTGCAACAAAACTGTCAGTTTCATGGACTCCCGCAGGAGGACCCCAACAAGTTCATCTCTGATTTCCTACAGATTTGTGATACTGTTAAGACGAATGGAGTGAACCCCGAGGTTTACAAGCTCAGCTATTTCCTTTTGCTGTAAGGGACAGAACAAAGTTATGGCTGGATTCTTAGCCTAAGGAGAGCTTGGACACATGGGACAAGGTGGTCACTGGATTTCTGGCTAAGTTCTTTCTATCCCAGAAGCTGAGTATGCATAGAGTGGAAGTCCATACTTTCAGACAGAAAGAAGGAAAATCCTTCTATGAGGCCTGGAAGAGGTACAAGCAGCTGATCAGGAGATGTCCTCCCAACATGATTTCAGATTAGACCATGCTAGAGATCTTTTATGATGGCCTCTCTGAGATGGCCAAGATGTCACTGGACCACTCTACAGGTTGTTTACTACACATGAAGAAGATGCCTGAGGAAGCAAACGAGCTCATTGAGATGGTTGCCAACAACCAGTACATGTACACTTCTGAGAGGAACCTTGTGAATACTAGGACTACTCAGAAAAGAGGAGTCATGGAAGTGGACACACTAGATGCCATTTTGGCTCAGAACAAGCTTATGTCCCAACAAATTAGCATGATCTCCCAATACTTAAGTAGGATGCAGGTTCCAGCTGTCAATACTCAAGATGCACCCTACGATGGAGACGTTGGTGACATTGCTTAGATCACCATGGAGGAAGTAAATTATAGGGGTGTAATCGGTTTAATTTGGTTCGGTTTTGGACTGAAAATCAACCAAACCGACCTGTTCGGTTTTATAACAATGCCAACCATTCGGTTTGCTGTTTTCTGGACAACCGAACCGAACTGAACCGAACCAACAGCGATTTGGTTCGATCGATTTTTTTTATTTTTTAAACCTAATAATCAGAATTAAATCATCATAAAATGAAGTTTAAAACCATCAATAACTAGAATAACAAGAGTATATGACATCCAAATTCAATACAAATTCAACTTGTCCCAACAATTAAACATAAAACAAAGACAATTAAACATGTCTAGCAAACAACAAAAATAAACACACTTTAAAAACTAAAACAGCCGCTTTAAACTAAATGGAAACCAAAACAGCCACCATGCTTAATCTGAATTCACACCAGACTCATCATCATCTTCTCCGGTTAGTGCAATTTCTATAAATACAAAATAAAAAAATCAATATAGATTATTAACATAAACAAATACAGTAATTTCATTGAAAAATCAGCATTCAAACTTGTTCAAAAAACCACTTTCCAGCATTTATGCAACAGCAACAAATTATGAAACATACTAAGTTCAAAACACAGTAGTGAAAGCATAATAAAGCAACAGACAACAGCAACATACTAGGTTATTAAAGCAACAACAACAGCAACATACTAGGTTATTAAAACAACAGTAACATATTTTAAAGAAACAACAATATATAAAGATAAAAACAATCAAAGGCTATAAAAACAATCATAACGGAAATACTATTTGGTTGGTTAACAATAAAATTGGAAATAGTATATAATGATTAATCTTATAGTGAATATAAAAAATATTTGTGAGTGTTCCTAATATAGTATGCATAAGATGTGTTTCTAAGTTAACAAAACTCTTTTTATTATTAATAAATTTAAAAAAAAATTATCGAACAACTTAATAATTTATAGTTCTTTTATGTGTTCCTAATATATTATTTTTTCTTATGAAAGAAAAAGATAAACACAACTAAAAAGATAAATTCTTCCTAAACTTTTACAAGAAATATTTATCTTTTACACTTTGCCACTCTCTCCATTTCAAAATTCATCTCAATGGATTCTTAAGAGTATTTACCCAAATTGGTCCCCAAAGAATTTTGAAGTGGACGTTTTGGTCCCTAACAAAATTTAATTATGTAATTAGTCCCCAACTTTTGTAAACGTTCGTCATTTTAGTCCTTCTGTTAGTTTCCTCCGTGAAATTCTAACGGTAGAGTCCAACGTGTCACGTTCAGGTGATGAGTCAGCCGTTAAGTGCCACATGTTCAATCAAGACAAATTGGTCCCTATTCTGAATGATGCTAAACGCGGCGTTTTGGGAGTAGGGCACAAGGGTGTGTGTCATTTCGTTAGCTGAGTGGCTTTAAAGGTCCATTTTTGTCTCCCCCCCCCCAAAACGAAATTACAACCAGCACCCTCTCTTCCCCTAGGTTTTACAAAGAAAGCCACCACCACGTGAACCGGTAGTCAGTCTTCCGACGACCTCGCTGACATTGTTGACTCAAGACTTTGTACCAAACGAAGTTATTGTAGAAGAAGGTTTTGCCGGTCTATCGGTCTTCACCGGTCAGGTTAGTATATCTTTTCTCTATTATGATGCGGATGGTATAGTTGATCATCATTGCAATTGTTCGAATGTGTTTACCTTGTGTATCTGTTTCTGGCAGTAGAAATTAGTTACTGAAGAAAGTGTTTTTAAGTTCTTCATTACTATGAAAATTAGTTACTGATAAGTGACGTAATGCATGCATATATGAGTTTAACATTAAAAAGATTCAATATTTTGTGGTAAATATACTTTATACATTAATTAATCTAGTTATCACAATTAGGAAATCAAAGTTTGAGCAGTTGTTGTTTAATATGAAATTGCTCTGTATAAGTTTGTGTTCTGATTTTGACATTTTATTCCATGTTTATGGATTGCAGATGACTGATTGGGTTATCCCTGTCTTTCAACATGGGGGGAGTTTTGTCAAAGATAACAAGGGTGAACTACTTTACATTAATGGGAATGTAAAGAGATTTCCTCCTTTGGATCTTGATTTAGTGAATTATTTTGATTTGAAGAAAATTTTTGAAGTACTTGGCTACCATGCATACAAAAAGATGTATTGGTATGATCCAACAGCTCCTAGTTATGAAGCAGGCCTACATCCTATATATGGAGACAAGGAAATCAGAGAGATGTGTGACAAAAAGAGGGAGGATAGAGAGACAGATGAATTGTGTTTGTTCTTTAATCATCCAATTATGAAAGATGTTGATTTTGAGGATAGCGATGATACTGATGAGCATAGTGAGGCCGAGGTCTTGTCTGATGAACTAATTTCTGACAATGATAGCTATGATAGCTATGAAAGTGCTGAAGACGAGGCGTATAAACCCCCACCTCCAGGATTTGAGGATGACACCGATGATAGCTATAATAGCTTTGAAGATGAAGAACTCATGAAGAAAACAAAGAGAAAATGTGGCAAAAGAGATAAGAAGGGTAAGAAGAAAGCTGTTGGAAAAAAGGATAATGCAAGAAAGATGGTTGTTGAAAAAAGGGATAATGCAAGGAAGAAAGGTGGGCCTAAACAGACTACTAGGCCCAATGACAAATATGGGCCCAATATAACTGTTGGGCCTACTCCTACTAATGGGTCTACTCCTACTGCTAGGCCTAGTCCTACTGCTGGTGGGTCAGAATTTGGTGTTGGACCGGGTATAGCAGAGGAAGGGGATGACATCTTTAGTGATGAGTCTGATGGTTTAGGATTTGAGTCAGAGGGGTTTGATATACCTCAATCATCAGACAATGAGGGAGATGATTTTGATTGGCCCCAATTCAATGAGGAAGCAGACTTTGGTGATGTTCAACTCCAATTGAACATGGAGTTTGCCACATTGGATCAATTCAAGCATGCCTTAAAGGACTATACTATTGCTGAAGGAAGGAGAATTTTTTATGTTAAAAATGATAATAGAAGAGTTAGATGCAAGTGTGCAAGTGGGGAAGAGAAGGTTATGATTGCAAAGGCAAAGTTCAAGGCTAAATGTAAGGCTAAAAGGAAAGAGACTGATGCTGCAGAAGTGGATAATTCTGGAGAGAATGGAACTGCTATTGTCCCTAGCAGTGATGATAATGAATGTCCCTGGCTGATTTATTGTGCTTGGAATAGTGCTAGAGGGTGCTACCAGATTAAGACGTATGAGCCTAAACATACTTGTCCTAGGGAATTCGGGTCTAACATGGCTGATCAGAAATGGGTGGCTGATAAATTAGAGAAGAGGTTATTGACCCAACCTCACATGACTCATGGCGAAGCTTTTGATCATATTAAGATAGACTTTAATGTGGTGTGCAGTGACAAGATGATTTATAGAGCTTTAAGGGTTGCTAGGGAAAGGTATGTTGGGAATGAGAGGGCTCAGTATGGAAAGTTGAGAGATTATCTCACTGAAATACACAGAAGCAATCCTAGCAGCACTGCATTGCTGGAAACAACCCCCACAATTCCTGGTTCACCGCCATTGTTTAGCAAACTGTATATTTGTCTAGAGGGGTGTAAAAGGGGGTTTAAGGCTGGTTGTAGACCACTGATTGGGTTGGATGGATGTCACTTGAAAGGATATTATGGGGGGCAATTGTTGTCTGCTGTAGCTCAAGATGTAAACAATCACTTCTATGTGATTGCCTATGCGGTAGTTGACAGTGAAACAAAACAAAGTTGGAAGTGGTTTTTAAAACTTCTTCAAGAGGATATTGGTAACTGCTCAACAGAAGAATGGAATTTTATCTCGGATCAACAGAAGGTAAATGACCATTGCACTGATTGTATTTGACTTTATTTTACTTGCTGTGATTAAATTAGGGTTGGTGTGGTTGCATTTGAATTGAATTGTTGTTATAATAGTTGCATAGAATTGTTATAATTGTTGTTCATGCTTACTGTGATTATATTTGTGAATGTTAACGCTTACTTGTATTTTCTCTTCTATCATAAAATCTGGTTGGTTAGTAATTAATACTGCTTCTTTTATTTCAATGTCACAAGTTAAACTGAAATTTGGTCGTAAATTAACTTTTCCACTTTGTTTTCTACGTATATATAGTCATGTCTCAAGCTAATCTTTATATTGTTGCATATTTATTGGATGAGGAAGCGTGCCATACAAAAAAGTGTGTTTCTATTCATGTGATATTATTGGCATATATAAAGAGCATGTTACTTCTTCACCAAATAATATCATGTCTATTGTTGCATAATATAATAGCATGTTACTATTCATGTTATAATAGCATGTTACTGTTCATGTTATATAAAGAGCATGTATAATAGCATGTTACTATTCATGTTATATAAAAAGCATGTTACTGTTCATGTGATATTATTGGCAGATATTATTAGTGGAATGCGTGACATTTGAATTAGTGTAATTGATTATAAGTCTCTTATGCTCTTGTCTTTTATTTGAATTGTACTATTTGTAGTAATTAAATTTAAATTGATGTCATTATATTTGAATTGAATTGAGGTGAAGTTAATATGAAATAGTGTTCTAATAAGGTTTCGGGTGGATGAAAGGGTCTAGATGAATGTCAAATTATATTACTAAGGACCAATCTGTCTGATAAATAATTTACTTAGGGGCTTATTTGTCTGATAAATAAATTTTTTGGGGATCTTACTGTCTGATCTATGATTTTATTAAAAAAGTCTGTATATGTGTTTGTTCATTTTGATGCCTTCTTCAGGGTTTACTGCCTGCTTTGCATGAGGTGATGCCGAATGCACACCACAGGAATTGTGTAAGACACATTTGGAAGAATTTTATTGGGAGGTTCAAGGACAAACAACTAAAAAATATGGTGTGGACATGTGCAAAGAGTAGTATAGATGTAGAGTTCCAACATCATATGCAGAGGCTAAAGAGGATGAACGAAGAAGCATGGGCATATCTTGCAAAGTTTCAACCCTCTTGCTGGACCAAATCTTATTTTAGTCATTGGCCAAAACTTGACAACGTGACCAACAACATGAGTGAGGTCTGGAATGCCAAAATTAACCACTATAGGAGAAAGCCTATTCTCACCATGTTGGAGGAGCTTCGTTGTTACTTGATGAGGAGAATGGAAAAACACAAGAAGATTCTAAGCACCTACACTGGAGTACTGGCACCAGTTCAGCAAAGGAAATTGGAGGACCTTATGAAGGATACTAAATTCTGGACGGCTCAATGGACTGGTGACAATGATCGTAACGTGTTTGAGGTGCAGACACATTCAAAGAAGGTTGGTGTTAATCTTGGAAGGCATACTTATACCTGCAATATGTGGCAACTGACAGGTAGTCATAACATGTTGTGTTTGACTTACATGAGTTTAAGATATGCATTCTGCTGTATTGAAGTCAACGCTAGTTAATTCTTTTGTAGGAATACCATGCGTTCATGCATTAGCAGCTATTCAAAAGAGGTGTGATAGGCCTGAACTATATGTGCATCATTGGCTGAAGATGGATGCATTTAGAGCAACCTATGAGCATGTCATGAAACCTGTCAACTCAGAAGAGTATTGGGTAAAGACTGGACTACTATCTCCAGAGCCACCCATCATTAGGAGACCTGCAGGCCGCCCCACGAAGAAAAAAAGGAAGGCGGACCCTGTTGAAGATGCGCGTGATGGAACAAAAGGACGACGAACATTCAAGGTTACCTGTAAAAAATGTGGCGAATCTGGCCACAATGCAAAAACATGCAAGGGACCACCAAGGCCTAAACCCCCACCAAAGAATAAAGGTAAAAAAAGGGTAATGGAAATGGATCCACCATTGCAGCAGGGTCACAGGAAGAAGTACAAGTAACCCTATCAGCCCCTCAACCACAGCCACAGGTACCTTTCTAAATTGGATTATATTCGATGCTTTGTATGCCATTCATGTACTTACTTGTCTTGTTACTTCGTCTTGTGTTAGGAGCAAACTACTAACTCATCCAACCAAGTTGCATCAACAACAAGTTTTAGGCCTCCAAGACCCAAACAACAAATTCTGAGACCTCATGTAGCTCCGGTCACTGCCCCAACACCTCCTATGAAGCTTGTTTCGGCTCTAAGACCTTTACCTCCACCAACTTTAACTCCTCCACCTACAGCCCCATTTGCTCTAGTGCCTAGGTCACTCCATCCGAATCAGATACCAATAATCTCTCCAGAAACAGTTGCTGTTACAAGCTCTGGAACTGTTGCCAGAGTATTCAAGTTCATGCCTACACCAGGACTCAACCTCCAAAAGAAGAAATGATATTGCTCTATGATATCATGCTGATTGTAGTTATGTTGTTTAGTTTATTAAGACCCTTTTGTAACAGATTATGGTTATGTAGTGCATTTATGCAACTTTGAGCTATGCTTTTGGAATGTATCTTTGATGCTAGCAACAGATATAAACTAGCTAGGAGTAAGTTTTTTGTTGGAATATTCAGAACTTTGATGTTTGATTTCAAATATACGAAATTATGGTTATTAGACTATTATGATAATTATGAGTGATGTGATTTGTATTAAATCAAGTTTTTGAAACATTAGTTTTGTGAATGCATATGATTCTAATATTTGGCAAAGGAAATTTCATTACACAATTCTGACAGACTATAATATTAGCAATTACACTTTGATCAATTATTCAATTACAATATATCCATACATAATAAGCACTTAATTCCCTTCTTTTACTACCTAACTATATCTTTCCTAAAAAAATACAAACCAAAAAACCTAGCATGAAAAAGAACACATTTTTCCAATGACTGCTCCACTCCCTCCTTTTACTTATATTCTTAGTCTTCTTCTCTAATTCATCTACCAAATCTTTCAACTTCTTCACCCTCTCTTCCAGTACAACATTATGCTGGTTATCTTGCATTTCATGGGAAAAAACTTTGTCAAACCATATAAAAAATTCACAGTGTGAAAGATTCTCCTACATTGAAGGGGAAAATGCACAAAATCAGAGTTAACCCATGAATTTTACAATGCATAAAGAAGATACCATACCCAATGTTTCTTACCCTATAATAAGGACAACCAAAGAAAGGTCTTCTTGGGTTCTTATCTGTTCCAAATTCCACAACAATGGCATAAGCTCCACAGTGGCATCTTGGATTCTCCCCTCTTGCAATTCCAAATTTGGGGCCACCTGAAGCACTGCTAGCACTACCATCTCCGCTACCTCTAATAACTCGTTGACGATAAAAACTTGCTGAATTCTTTCCACTTGCCATGGTTACACGTTTTCAGAGTAGCACACGAGGATGATTATGACCTTCACACCATTGTTTTAGGATTTAGGGCATCATACAAGAACAAATTTGTAGTTGTATTTCTAGGGACTATTTTGTCTTTCATCCCACGTGGCGTTTAACAGCTGACTCAACACCTTAACATGACACGTTGGACTCCACCGTTAAAATTTCATGGAGGAAACTAACAGAAGGACTAAAATGACGGACGTTTACAAAAGTTGAGGACTAATTACATAATTAAATTTTGTTGGGGACCAAAACGTCCACTTCAAAATTTCTTGGGGACCAATTTGGGTAAATACTCGATTCTTAAATATTCTTTTTGACATATAATATTTTTGGCATAAATTATCTCTAACTTGTTCTCAATTTCAATACATTTCAAGACCTTTTGGTATATAATATTTTTGGCATAAATAAAATTATTTGTGAGATCAGCTTCCAGGATGCCAAAAAGACACATTCATTCACCATAAGATACGAAACAAAATAAAATAAAATAAAATAAAAACATGTATAGAAAATGCAACACGTGCTTTTAGCAGTAGAATGAAAATTTCTCCATGATGTATGTATGTATGTGAGTGGCAAATCTTATCACAAAGATTGGATTTTGTTGCTAAATTCCTACCAAGTACCAACAGACATGCATGAACAACCTTGTGACAATGAATTTTTATGAAAGCAACAAGAATAGACCAGCAACAAGAACATCTCATAAATTGCAACAAATTGTGAAAAAAACCAAGTTACTAACCTCAAAAGAAGACATTGAGTTGCAGGAGAGGGCTCGGAATCAGAGAAGAACGGCTCAGACGAATATCGACGACGTCCTTCATGGTCACGATGGACGACTTGCGATTGAACTCTGAAGGAAGGCGGCAGCTCTCTAGCTCACTGGCTCTCTCAGGCTCTCATTCTCTCAGAGTCTCAGGCATGGAGGAGAAAGAGGGAAGTGAGTTTACTGAAGCTTTGTGTTAGGAGTTGTGTGTGGCTGCGCTAAGTGGTGAGTGGTAAGTTAGGGATTTGGGGGTTTGGTTATTAGGTTAAAGGAAAAACTTGTAAAAATGAGTATTTCTGAATCCATTATTTGGTTCAGTTCGGTTTTTGCTAAGCCAACCAAAAACTGAGTCGAACTGATCGGTTTAATTAAAAAAATTTGATTTTTTGGTTTTTTATTCGGTTTGTAAATTTCGGTTCGGTTTTGCGATAAATTTTGGTCTGGTTCGGTAACTTACACCCCTAGTAAATTACATGAGAAATTCCTCCAGAAATCCCAACAATGATCCCTATGCAAATACTTTTAATCGGGGATGGAGGAATCACCTTAACTTTGGGTGGAAAGATCAGTAGAGGCCGCAACAAGGCTTCAACAATCAGGATGGAACCAATCAAAATAGGTTCAACAACAGACAGTTCCAACCCTCTCAACAGTAGATGGAAACGCCTACCCAAAGCCTCTCTGACTTGGGCACAATAGTTTCTAACATCTCCAAGACTACTCATAGCTTTATGCAAGAGACTCGATCTTCCATTCGAAACTTAGAGATACAAGTGGGTCAGCTGAGCAGCCGGATACCTGAGAAACCTCCCAACACTCTTCCAAGCAACACAGAGGTAAATTCAAAGGAAGAGTGCAAGGTCCTCACTATGGACAAAGAGGCCAAAACCAAGGAAGAGCATGCTGCTGAAGATTTGAAGGAGAACAAGGTTTAAGAAGAGACTAGGAGTGCACTTGTACATGCCCCTATAGAGATGGAGGAGCCTGAATTACAACCTTCTGAACGTGCAATAGGAGATCAATGATGAGCAACTTGCTCAGTTCTTGGTAGTCTTCAAGAAGTTACAAGTCAATATTTCTTTTACTGAGGTGTTAGAGAAGAAACCCCCTTTATATGGCCTATTTGAAAAACACAATATCTGAAAAGAAGACCCTGAGGAGAGATGAAACTGTGGTGCTAACCAAGGAGTGCAATGCCTTAGTGCAAAAGAAGTTATCACAGAAATTGCCAGATCCTGGAAGCTTCCTGATTCCCTGCACTATAGGGACCATTACATTTGAAAAGGCATTATGCGACCTTAGATCAAGCATAAATCTTATGCCTCTCTCTATAATGAAGAAGCTGGGGATTCAAGAGATGCAGCCTACAATGATCTCACTATAGATGGTAGACAAGTCCCTAAAGAGGGCATATGAAATGGTGGAGAACGTTCTTGTAAAGGTTGAAGACCTTTACCTTCCTGCAAACTTCGTGATACTTGACACTGAAGAGGATAAGAACGACTCCATCATCCTAGGGAGACCCTTCCTAGCCACTAGGAAGGCCTTGATTGATGTCGAAAAAGGAGAGTTAGTTTTGAGGCTATGGGAGGACCATGTAATGTTTAAGATGCCCAATCCTTAATCTCTCTCAGACAAAGGAGGAGGTACTAGCATACAACACTTAGTGTTTCAACCGTCTCTCTCAGTGGAAAGCCATACAAAGCCTCCTGACATCAAACTTAAGTTTGGTGTTGGACATTCACCACCCACCATTGAGAAAGGAGGCACCAAGAAAAAAGTACCCAAAGGTTGGAGGAACAAGAAGATTTCCATCGAAGACTTCTCATCTGGCATGAGAGTAGTCTTCACAAGAAGTCCAGTCATACCACACACTGTGAACCAGATCCTACCTCTGGAGCATGTTGAACTGATTTACGAGAGCACAGGAAGGAAGTTCACAATGAAGGGTGAAGATCTGAACACTTATGAACTTCCGTAAATGAGCTGTCCGTCAAGCTAATGACAGTAAAGAAGCACTTGTTGGGAGGCAACCCAACCATACGTATCCTATAGCTTAATTTCACTTCTTTTTGTCTATTTTACTTTATTTAAGTTTGATTTCATATTAAGTTATTTGCTATTTATTTTCATAGTTTTCCTCATTTTTCTAACGTTTGTGATCATGTGTAGCACTTAGAATAGAAACAGAAAAGTACAGCAGGACAAATCAGTGCCAGAGGGGGGAGGGAAGGTGGATGTTAAACGTCCAAAAGGGAGTGGTTCCAAGCCAATTTTTTATCCCCTTAGGGCGTTCAACGCCCATTCATGGCGTTAAATGCTAGAAAAGAGGAGGATCCCCCTCTGGCGTTCAACGCCAACCTGGTGCTGAACGCCCAGGGAGGAGGCAGAATGGGCAAATTCGAATGTTGGAGTCTTTGGCCAATGGATAAAACCCAACCACCAACCACTCCACCATTAACTCACTCTTACCCCTTCTCTCTCCTCTTTCACCCACTTTTCCATCCACATTCATCCATCCCATCACCCATCACTTTTCTTGATTCCCTCACCCCACCTTTCACTCTACCCAATTAACTCTCATCAATCCCATCTATCTTTCTTCCCACCAACCTTATTCAAATTCAAATTTTATTCCCCCTCCCCCCATTTTCCCTCCCCATGACCGAACCAACCTCCACCCCCTCCTATAAATACCCCTCACTTCATCCACTTTTACCATACCATTCACTACTTTTCCCCTCTTACTTACTCTTCACCATACACATTCCCTTTCTTTCATTTTTCCCTTTCTTTCACCCAAAGGCTGAAGCCTATATCCCTGTCCCCTCTATCTATTTCTTCTATTTTCTTTACTTTTCCTTTTCTTTTATTTCTTTTTGCTCGGGGACGAGCAAATTTTTAAGTTTGGTATTGGAAGCTCTCCGTTTTTTGCTCCTTAATTCTTATCTCCATGGCACCGAAAACCGGAGAGTCCTCAAGGAAAAGAAAAGGGAAAGCCCCCACTTCCGCTTCTGAGCCATAGGAGATCACAAGATTCCTCACTAAGGCCCATCAAGACCATTTCTATGACGTGGTGAGGAAGAAGAAGGTGATTCCCGAGGTCCCCTTTAAGCTGAAGGATAATGAGTACTCAGAGATCCTATATCAGATTCTAAGACGGGATTGGGAAATTCTGGCCAACCCCGTTTCTGAGGCTGGAGTGTTGATGGTGCAGGAATTCTATGCCAACACCTGGGTCACAAAGAAGCATGATACAAGCGTGAACCCGGAGCCGAAGAATTGGCGCACCATGTTCAGAAGGCACATCATAGATTTCAACTCCGAGAGTGTGAATGTGGCGTTACAGTTGCCAGAGCCACAAAATGACCCTCATTCATACACTCGAAGGGTCAACACTGACCAAAGGATGGATCAAGTTCTTGCTGACATCTGCGTACCTGGAGCTCAGTGGAGGAAGGATGCTCAAGGCCGGCCTTACCAACTAGGTAGGCTTGACCTTAAGCCAGTGGCTAGGGGATGGTTGGAGTTATCCAACGTTTGACCATCCATACAAGTAACCACTCTAAGGTTACAGTCGAGTGAGCAGTGATGATCCACTGCATTATGCTCAGCAATGAGGTGGAGGTACATGAGGTGATCCCACAGGAGTTGTACAAAGTAGCTAACAAGCCCTCCACTCAAGCAAGGCTAGCATTTCCTCATCTCATTTACTGCTTATGTGCAGCAGCTGGAGCTCACATAGAGGGAGACACCCTGATTGACAAGGAGAGACCGATCACAAGAAAGGGTATGGAGCACGCTAGGGAGACACCCTGATTGACAAGGACCGTAGCAAGAGCTAGTTCCACCACCTCCACAGGATATTTCAGAGATGTCTCAAGGTATGTAATTCCTCCCCGTGACTACTGGGATCAGTTAACAATATCTCTAGGGGAGTTGACATCATCAGTTGATCAGTTGAGGCTGGAGTATCAGGACCAGTCTGTCCTCCTCCATCAGATGATGGAAGATCAAAAGAGATTGATGGAGGAGCACAGGAGGCAAGGGCATGATATTGAGAAGCTTAAATACTCCAGAGGATTCCCCGGAGGGAGTAGTAGCCGCCATCACTGAGGTGGTCTAGTTTCACTCTCCCTATCTTTATTGCTGTTTTCCTAGTATTTCATTATGTTATTATTTTCTATTCTAGTTGCATGATCACTCTTAGGATTTTTTTGCTTTCTAGTAGTAGTTTATTTTTCGTTTTATTTAAAGATGTCTTATGTATTCCACATCAAGCTTAAAAAGAAAAATCTATTGAAAAAGAAGTAGTAAAATGCATAAGATCTTGAGTTATATTATGAGTAATTCTGATTACTTTGATGTGGTGGCCTTATATCCATTTTGTGAATGTATGAATTAACTCTGCATATTTGATATTGAAGTTGAGTGTATTGGTTCTTGAGGAACAGGAATTTAGAAAAATATTATTGATTCTCTGAAATAAGAAAAAGATCGATTCTTGAAGTAAAAGAAACAGCAAAAAGAATTGAAAAGAAAAGAAAAATCAAAAGAAAAAGGTCTAAGGCTTTAAGCATCAATGGTTAGGAGGGTCAAAACTGATCTAAAAGCTCAAAAGAGTGGTTTTCCCTAACTATATGCTTGTGGTGTGAAAGTGTCAAGTAAACCTTGAGACTGAAAACTTAAAGTCGTGACCTATTGCTGTTAAAGAGTACGCCTAAGGTTCTGAGCACCATTGTATAGGAATAAAAGCAAAGAAAAAGTCGAACCCAAAAGGTTCCCCCAGTTAAGTGCTTGTGGTGTTTATATATCAAGTTAAACTTAAAAACAAAACACTTAGAGTCACGGCTAGGCTCAAAGGTGCAAAGAACCAAAAAGAAATAAAAGCTGTGTTCAAGAATCAACAAGAACCTAAAGAAGAGAATCAATAATATCATCCGAGTTCTAGTTCTAAGAGACACCAATATTTCTAAGTTTCAAAGTATAATGAGATGTCAAAGCTATAAAGAAATAGAGTGTTAATAGCTCTATTCAATAATTAGATCTGAGCATAAATGACAACTCTAATCTTGTGTGTTTTCTCTTCCTTGGTCCTGTATTGCTTTTGGTTGCTTGAAGATAAGCAACAGTTTAAGTTTGGTATTGTGATGCGTGAGCATCTTATACCCTTTTCTAGTTATTTTCATATTGTTTTTAGTTAGATTTTATTTACTTTTACTTAATTTTAGTGCAAAATTCACCTTTGGATGCTACTTTGAATTTTTCTTGTATTTTTATGGTTTTAGGTAAAATTCGAAGTAGTTTGGAGAAGTCTGAAGCAAGAAAGGAAAATGTTGGCAGCTCTCCCCTGGGCACTGAACGCCCAACCTGGCGTTCAATGTCAGCAGGGGGCGTGAAGTTAGAATGTGCTCTCCCTCTCTGGCGTTCAACGCCCAATCCTGGCACTGAACGCCAGCATGCAGTCAGAAGCTCACACCTATTGGGCCTCTAAGTGGATTTTAGAACTTATTAGTTTATCTTATTTTATCTTTTTGTAATTTTTATATTAAAAATAATATATTTTAGGTTTAGCATTTATTATTAGGTTAGTATTTAAAGGAGGAGATCACCTAGGTTTAGCATCAGATCTTCTTCCTTCCGCACTTTTCAGAATCCTGTTTTCTCTGTAAGTTATGAGCAACAAAACTCTTTGGTTAAGGTTAGGAGTTCTGTTTATTTCTATGGATTAATATTATTACTTTTCTATTTTAATATATGTTTGATTCAATTCTAAGATATGTTTTCGTTCTTAATCTAATGAAATTGGGTGGAACGGAAGTATGATCGTTTTTCTACATGAGTTCTGTGAGACTCAGAAGAGGTATCTTGAACTATAGCTTGAGAACACACCTCCTAGACGACTAATCCACAACTCGTTGGGGACATGGGAACATCTGTTCAGCCGGGATCTGGGGTGATTAGCGCCTTTGTGGTATAAACTAGATTTTTGAATTTCACCCTCTAATTCGAATTGAATGACCACGAAAGTGGCGTTTGATGAGGATCAGAGGAGATTAAATTGTCTAAGGAATTAAGGTTTAATCACTTACAGTTTGTCATAGAATGAATCATTCATTATTAAAATAGTTAGCAAGAAGTTTTAATCCGGAAAGATAAACATCTCCGAGACCTTAACTATTTTCTCATTATTGATTTCACACCAAACTTTTTACTGCTTTCGTTATTATTTTGTTTATGCGCTTTCACTACAACCACCTTTTACTGTTTGCCTGATTAAGTCCAACAAGATAGCTATTGCTTGCTCAGTTCGACAATTCTCGTAAAATCGACTCTCACTCACCTAAAGTATTACTTAGATGATCCAGTACACTTGCCGATAAAATTGTACGAGTTCTAATTTCGCACACCAAAAAACTAGTTACATAATTATTTTTTTATTGAAAATTAAAATGTCCATTTTAAAATCCTTTAAAAACCAATTTAGATAAATACACTACAAAAAATTTAGCCACTATGTGACTTGAAAAGTGAAAACTGAGTTGAAAACACATATTCAGCGGTGATAGGCTGATGAGATAATAAAACTGAGTAACTAAATTCGACTATAGGTATCAGATAGCGGGCTTGTTTGGGTGAGTTTTTAAGGAAAGATCTTTTTTCGAGTTATCTTTTTTTAAAAGATCTTATAGAGAAGTAAAAGTAATTTTGTGTTTGGATATTTCATGTAAAAAGGTCTTTTTATCAATCAATTATGTTTGGGTATAACAATATAAAAGTACTTTTTTGTTTATTTATTACATGAAAAACATCTTTTTTTTAAGGAAAAAAGATCTTTTAAAAAAAGATGTAAATTACAGCTTCTCAAAAAAGATCTTTTTTTTATTTTACTAGTGCTTTTACTTTTACTACTAGAAATTTGCCAAACACGTTAAAAAATAAAAAAAGATCTTTTTTCTTTTTTTAACAAAATAATGGCGCCCAAACATGCACGGCACCTCTTTGCTGCTTCGTCTTAAAATAGGCACTCATTGCCTCCATTACATAGAGATAGAGAAAGCAGGCAAGTTGAGAAGGCGTAAAGGTGGGAATGAAGGGTCTCAATCTATGGTCGAACCCTAATTCTTGCATTTTACGCCGTTCATCATCTTCCAAACTTAACGCTGTCAATCGTGTTTCTCGCCCGCCTTCCCCAGTTGTTCGGTTCCATTGTTCTCTAAGTCAACGTTCTCTCAGGTCTTGTCTTCTTTGATTATAACATTCATGGAATCCGTATTCAGTATATTTGATTAACAAAAAACTGACACGTCGTGGTTCTTCGTTTTAGGTGCGCGGTGCTTGGTGCTGGATTCGCTGGGCTCTCCGTTGTTTGGCATTTGTTGAAGGTACTGTTATAGTCTGATTAGTCTCTTCCAAATTTGTTTCCTTGAGCTAATGTTACCGTTAAGCAGTTACTATCTGGCGTTTACAATTTCGGTCACTTTTAGTCATTTGGGACGAAAATCAAGAATTGATTATAAAAGTGTTCAGTAAAATATCTCTTTTTACCAACTTAAATTGGTCGAGTGGATAGTTCACTCATCCGCTTAAGTAAGTCTTGCGGTTTTCAAATGCAGCAACCTGTTTGCTAGTGGCAACCCTTTAAATGGAGCTTCGATCCATTATGTATTAGTCTTTGGTCTGCTGAGTTGGGAATACCATGGGAAAGAAAATATCTCTATTTAATAGCTAATCTATAATGTAATGTTAATTGTGTTTTGTGTGTAAGGTAAAAGTAGAAAATGCTCAATGAATGTTATATTGGAATATGAGAATGACAGATATATTGAAACAAGAAAAGTTCTTCAAAGTGACAGATATTCTAAATTGAATGGAGTAGTAATTTACCCACATATTCTTTTAGCGCAAAATTGTCTGTCAAAAGTCTAATTTGATTTTGATTTTGATCACTTATTTTTTTTTAATGTTTTCTGTGTTTTGTCATAAGTAATATTGCAGCACAGTCCGAAGGAGTTGGACCTAAGAATTGACATATATGATGAAGTGGGCATCGGTGGTGGTGCCTCTGGGATTTCTGGGGGTCTTCTTCACCCTTATTCGCCAAAAGGTATCTCGTTTTTCTTGTGATATTAATCCCACTTCTGTGCTAGGTTTTGATTTTCATGTGGAGCCCTTGCTGATGGATTAGTGCTAATGTAGTAAACCTTCTCTGGGAGGGTGCTCAGTGTTGGAAAGATAGCATAAAGCTTTTGAAAGTAGCTGAAGAAGCTAGTGTTTCCAGGGACTGCAAAATTGGACAATCTGATGAAAATACGAAAGCTTTTGCTTATCAGAAAAGGTTTAATTATATCTTGTTCTTAAAATTTTAGTTTTGTTATTTTATTTTTTAAAGAATTTTTAACTCTGCATGTAACCCTTTACTCTTTACATTGCTTCTAAATGTCCCGATGTGACTTGGTCTCGTGTTCACAAATGGTATTATAATTGTGCTGAGAATATATATTATCAGCTCTTGATGTTGTTATCTCACTTTCTTCTTTTTTTGTTTTTTTGGTGTTATAAGGGTAAATGCAATACATCTTTTACTTAAAAGGTTCTTTATATACTCAAACTTGTAGGCTTTATGAAATGAATTGGAAGATACTTGAAACTACTAAATTTTATTGAAACTAACACTTTGTTCTAGCCTTTCACGCTTTCCATTGGAGTCTTAGCATTGCTCTATGTTGCTGATGAAATCAGATGACTTCAGGGGGATCTTAAGACTGGCAACGAATCTGAAGAATATGGCCAAATTGAATGCTGTAATCTCCTTGAACTAGTAGATTCTAGATAGACTGGCTAGTAATTATTTCACTCAACCTTCCTTTATGTGATCAGAATGTCAAAACTTCGCTTCCAAGCTGCAGAGTAGATACCCTTAGTAAAGAAGCAGCTCAGGAGCTCGTACCTGGGTTATGTGTACCATTTGACACAGCTTTCTATATGCCTGAAGCACTTAATATCCAATCTCAAAACTATCTTCAGGTTTGAATGAGTGATGCTATGCCTTTTGTTTTCGTTTGTTTTAAAAATACCCTTTAACGCCCTTATATGGCCATTATTATTTTTGAGGTTTACTTATTTCAATAATTTAATAGGCACTTTTCTGGTCATGTGAGAATTTGGTGACAGAATCCTCTACTTTTGACTCTGGAAAGAAATTGCTCCAGTTGCACAGACGACCTGTCAGTAGACTTTCCGAGTTTGATGGTAATATGCATTGTTATATCTTTGGCCCTTTTTAGTACAACTCAGTGTCTTTCTTCTTGCTTTTCCTAAAATTAAGTGAATGTTATGCTTCAGATTTAGTTCTAATGCAACAAAATTGTAGCTAAATAAAACATCATATAATTGTACAAGCTTGACTTTCGAACATCTTCAAAATTCTTTCTGAACCTCTGAGAGTCTGAGTGGATAACTGCATGAGTTGGTAATTTGACCCATCAACATACCAAAAATAAGGAAAGAAGCATCTAACAGTGTCAAATTGTTACTTACATAGAGGTAATCAATATTATGCATATTTTGTTTATTACAAGGATATGGCTATAACATGAGAAAAGTAGCTAAAGAAATTTATGCAAAATGAGTTACGGTCAATGTCTACTTACTTTGTAGTGTTATCACGCACATCACACTGTAAGAGGCTGTGAACTATAAGCTGTTTCTTGGCTTATTAATTTGGTAATAACTTGTAATTATGAGCAGACTTTTTCATTATTCAAAACACCTTTTTTCGTCTCAGGAGAATATGACGCAGTCATCATCTGCTTAGGTGCCAAAGTGAACATGCTTCCTGAGTTCTCTGGTAGGCTTCCTTTGAGGACATGTAGAGGTGTTATTGCGCACCTGGAATTGCCCGGTGATATAAGGTGAAGTATTCTGTTTTGGAAAAATTCCCTTTTGCGAAGCACACCCAAGTAGCTATGTAATTTGCTTCGATGTCATGTTCCATTTATTCAAGAATTCTCTTTGCCCTCTATTTCAGCGAAGGTTATCCTGAGCGTGGACCCTCGATACTATCAGATGCATGGATTGCCGTTAAGAGTCCTCGTGAACTACATGTCGGTTCAACGTGGGAGTGGAAATCGAGCAACTCCTCACCCAGTGTTTCACCGGATGAAGCATCAAGTGCTCTTTCGGAGCTTCTGCCAAAGGCCTCTGTCATTTATCCCAGAATAATGAATTGGGATTTCACCGGAGCAAGAGCTGGTCTTAGGGCAATGCCACCACTCACTTCCCTCGGGTCACTTCCACTTTTGGGTTGTATCAATGATATCATGGAAGGAAATCAAACTTGCAAGTATTGGCTTTTTGGAGGGTTAGGTGCAAGGGGGTTGTTGTACCATGGGTGGCTAGGTAATTTGATGGCACATGCTGTGCTTTCCTCTGATGAAGGACTAATTCCTTTGGAGTTGACTTCTTGGAAGAACACCACCCAATTTTCAGATTTCAATAAGCAAACAGAATTCCACTAAACCCTAGTAGTGATAACCTAGTAGGACAAAACTAGACAATGTATATATAGTCACTGGAGGATATATTTTAGAGCCATTTGAAGAAAAGTTTTATGGGGTCTCAATCTAATTGAATGGCTTCTCATATGAGCTTCTTATTAATATTATGATTATTTATTATTAACCAAGTTTAATTTTATTAATTGATTTAATAAAGTTGGATGACTATCTTTTTTGGCCAAGTCTATTCAAGTTGGGCAATAATTAATTACTCCAAAAAAGTTCCTGACAATGTTTTATTGGTTTTACACTTTTACTTCATCCATGTGCCGTACCTCTGTAACTACTTCTTAGAGTTTGTTTGGATGAGTTTTTAAAAAAAAAGATTTTTTTTAATTATCTTTTTTTTAAAAAATCTTATAAAAAAGTAAAAGTAATTTTATGTTTGAATATCTCATGTAAAAAGATTTTTTTATTTATCAATTATGTAGTACTTTTACTTTTACTATTAAAAATTTATCAAATACGTTAAAAAATAAAAAAAAAAATTTATTAAAAAAAATATTTTTTTATCAAAATAATGACACCCAAACAAGCATTCATAATAGAAAGTTCATAAACTATTTTCCTAATCTCATTATTTCATTATTTTCCTAATCTTAAAATCAATTTTCGTCTATTTCTCTCTAAAATTTTGCCACTGTCTCACTGATTATTTTCTAACGAATCCTTGTTTGCACACCATTATCTACTTTTAAATTCTTTACTCTAGAATTTTATGCAGAATTTATTCTTATTATTCAATCTCATCAATTTTCATTTTTTTTAAATAATGGATGATTGTAGCGCAAATCAAATAAATCAAAGTTAGTTTATTCCTTTCTCTGAAACTCAAATGGAAAAGTTGGATTGGTTAACTGCCAGATTGGATTGGTTTTTTTTAGTAAAAAAAAAATACTCTTTTTTAAATAAAATACTTTATTTAATTTAAAACCTATTTCAA
>NC_029787.2:32415903-32422730 GCF_000816755.2 Arachis ipaensis | reverse complement strand
AATATGTATTGGAGTTTTAGAAGTTCTTTTTCTATTTACGTATAATTTTGGGAACAATTCAAGTTAATCTACTATCAAAAGTTATCAGGTAAATTAAATTTATTTATTATTGTTATTATTATTTTTTGTTATGGGCTGAATAAACAAATTGACACTACAAAAAAAATTAATTCCTTTGTTTAACACGAACGACCTTTACACTACAAAAGTACTCAGGAAAACTTGATCGAATTCTTCCATTACTTTGTTATTGTCGATGCGATGTCTTCAAACATCTTTATTTGCTGGCGGTGCTTCCACTATCTGGCTAGCCACATATTTTGACGTTCTTGAACCCACTCCCTTCCACCTCTGCCATGAATGACCTTTAAAATTCTGTCGCCGCTGCTGGTTGGCTAACTCCAAACACAAAACCGATTCTGTAGAAAAACCCCGGTCTCGATAAAGACGTCATAATTCTCAGATGACGACGCAATCAAAGCACAAAATACATGGCAGTTACAACAAGTCTATTATCTTTTATTTTAAATTATCCTCAACGTGTACGTAATAGAATGAAAAATTAAAATACAATTATATTTAAACAATTATTTGTATTACTTTTTTATTAATTTATTCAAAAAATAATTAAACTTTAAAGTTAATTGGTATAAAATATTACAGATATCAGACCATTCAAATAAAATATAATAAATAAAGAGTTCAAATTTAATGAATTAACAAGGTGTGCAGCACTCCATACTTAACAAGAAGCGTTTAAGGATTAGACTAGGTTGAGTTAATTTTTTTTCCCATGAAATTTCTATGTTTGTCGTGCACAAATTTGTGTTTTTGTTTTGTTTGAATTGATGATATAGATTTTTTTTTTCACTTTGAGACTTTATTTTCTATGAATTTGTATTTACGTACTATATATTTTTGTGTTTTGTGGTTGGTTATTTCTGTATTTAGTGGCAAATTATTTTTGTGTTTATCGATTAGTTACTGTAAATATAATACCCACAATTTATTAATCCTAAGATTACTTACTCACATAAATAATATTATTATATTTTTTATCTCACTAACACGCATAAAATAAAGAAATAAAGAAACAATTCTCAATTCTCAATTCTCATAACATACTTTTATTTTATGGAACACAAAATATATAAGGTATATATGCCTTTATATAAACAATCTTTCATACTAAAATAATAATTTTTAACAGCTAGTTGTATATATTGATGGTGATTGATGAAGCTTGTAGATCTTGCTTTGACTTTTCAAAGTGTTAGTACTTTTTAATAGGGAGTGGATTCTCTCCAGTGAGAAAAAACTGGATGGTATCCAATGTTCAATATAATCATTCATTGCTTTCTCTCTCTTATTTATTTTTAGTTCCACTCATAGAATCAAAGGTGATAAATCACACTGTATTCTATCAATTGTTAAAAAAACGAGAAAGAATCCTTTTCCCTTTTGAGATATAACTTGTATTAGGAAGCAGTATGTCTCGTTAAGCTTGCATACTTGGTTTTGTCATCATTTAATAACCAAATACCTTAGTTGGCAAAGACTCTTGAACATTCTTGATAATTCTTCACATTTTCATCACAATTAGCTTTTAGTAAATAGATAATTATAGTATTCAATTAAAATTTTACTTTTTCAATTCTTTAATCCTGTTTCATGAATATTTTAATCCATATAAAATTATGCAAGTTGATTTAAAATTTTTAATCAACATTGCCTCTCTTAAATCAAACTTATAGAATTAATTATTCCAAACATCTTCTTCAACTTATAAAATAACTCTGTCTTTAACGGTTTTGTAAATATATCTACAATTTGTTCTTCAGTAGGACAGTACTTGATCACAACTTCTTTTTCATTTACCAATTCTCTAATTTTGTGAAACCGTATATCAATATACTTTGATCTCCCATGAAATACTGGATTTTTGCAAAGTGTAATAGCTGACTTGTTATCACAAAATATCGTTGTTGGAGTACTTTGTTTCTCATTTAATTTCTCAAAAATTCTTCTTAGCTAAACTGCTTGTGTTGCGCAACTTGCTACTGCTATATATTATGCTTCTACTGTAGAGAGAGCGACTACTGGTTGTTTTTTCGATGACCATGAAATTGCACCAGAACCAAGATGAAATGCAAATTCTGAAGCACTTTTTCTTATTTCAATATCTTCAATCCAATCACTATCAGTGTAACCGACAAGATTCACTTCATTAGTATTTTCATAATAAATACTATCATTTAAAGTACATTTGATATATCGAAGAATCCGTTTTGCAACTTGCAAATGGTTAGTGCAAGGCTCCTCTATAAATCTGCTAAACAATCCAACTCCAAACACAATATCTGGTCTGGTTGCAGTTAAGTACCTTAGACTTCCAATCAAACTTTGTAATAAGTAGGATTTATTGCTCGTCCTTTATCTTCTCTCTACAACTTGAAATTCTCTTCCACTGGAGTAGGAATTGGCTTTGAATGCTCTATCTGAAATTTCTTCAAAATATCATTTGCATATTTCTTTTGAGAAATGAAAATTCTATCATCTTTTTGAAGAACTTCGATGCCAAGAAAATAAGACATCAAGCCCATATCCGTCATTTCAAAGTGCTTTATCATAGTCTCCCTGAATTCTACAATTATCTTTAAATTGTTGCCAGTAAAGATTAAATCGTCAACATAAAGACACACGATCAAAATATCTCCAAGTTCAATGAACTTGATATAAAGCGTATGCTCAAATGGACATCTTTTGAAACTATTCTGAGTGAAATAAGAATCAATCTTCTTGTACTACGCTCTTGGTGCTTGCTTTAATCTGTACAAAGCTTTCTTCAACTTGTAAACTTTATCTTCTTCTCCAGGAACTTCATATTCTACAGGTTACTCAACGGACACTTCTTCTAATGTGCCATTCAGAAATGCAGACTTAACATCCATTTGATGTATCTTCCACTTATTTTGAGACAAGAGTGAAATAATCATACGAATAGCGTCTAATCTAGTAACAGGAGTAAATACTTCAAACTAATCGATACTTGGCTTTTGTTTGTATCCCTTTGCAACTAATCATGCCTTGAGATGATCAACTTCACCGTTGGGTTTGTACTTAGTTTTGTAAACTCACTTTACTCTAATCGACTTCTTATCTACTGGTAAATCTGTCAGCTCCCATGTATCATTCTTCTCAATGGCATGAATCTCCTCATCCACTGCTTTCTTCCAATTTTTGTTCAATGGCTCACAATCTGAAAATAGAGCAAAATTTATAATTTTTTTATTGGACGGATTGTTGTCATTGCCAATTTCATTATTTGCTAACCTAGCAGATAGTCTCCGCTCTCTTTGAGGTCTTCCAAATGATTCTGGTTGTACGATTGTGTCCAGTTGTCTTTCTTCTTCATCATCACATGTATTTCAAATTATAATCGGCTGCTTTTCTATCTTTGTGTCCCAGTCCCACATGGTTTTCTCATCAAATGTCACGTCTTTGCTGATGATTATTTTTTTTATTTCTGGGTTGTACAACTTGTATACTTTTGAGTTTGTGCTATAGCCGATAAAGATACACTTCTCGCCTTTGTCATCTAACTTCTTCCTTAATTAATCTGGTATGTGGGCATAAGTGATACACCCAAAGACTCTAAAATGATGAATGGAATGCCACTTTCCACTCCAAGCTTCCTCTGGATTTTTATCACGAACAATTTTTGTTAGACACTTGTTTAAAATATGAACTGCTGTTGCGACTGCTTCTGTCCAAAACTCTTTAGGCATTTATTTTGACTTGAACATGCATTTAACCATATCCATAATGGTTTTATTCTTTCTTTCAGCAACTCTATTTTGTTGAGAAGTATATCTGGTTGTTAGTTGGTGTTGAATTCCGTGTTGCTTAAAGTATTCTGAACATGCAAGATATTCTGTTCTTCTGTCTGTTCTAAGAATTTTGATTTTATAGCCACTTTGTTTTTTTACAAACACCTTGAATGTCTTGAAGATATCACATGCTTCTAATTTCTGCTTTAGAAAGTATACCCATGTATATCTACTAAAATCATCAATAAAAGTGATAAAGTACCTACTACCACAATTACTTGGAACTTCAACAAAACAAATATCTAAATGCACAATTTCAAGTAATTTTCTGGCTCTCCATGACTTTTCTGTAGGGAATGGATCTCTGTGCTTCTTTTTCAATTGACAAATCTCACAAACACAATTAGGAATATGAACTCGTGGTAGCCCAGAAACAAGTCTTTTTCTTTACAGGTAGTTTAGGCCAGAAAAATAAAAATGCCCAAACCGCATATGCCACAACCAGCTATCATCAAGTATTATAGAACTCATGCAAGAGAGATTAACATGTTGAATTTTCAATGAAAATATTCTGTTTGAAGTCATTTTTACTTTATCTATGAACCTTCCGTTGTTGTCAAACACAGTGCAATATCCACGATATGTTATCATCTTATATCCCTTCTCAGATAACTGCCCTATACTCAGTAAATTGTAATCAAGTTCAGGAGCATAGAAAACATCAGAAATATAACTCAGAGAACCATTCTTCAATGTAATTGGTGTATATCATTTTCCTTTGATAGGGATCGTTGTACTATTACCAAATTTTAACAATAGTTTAACTGAATCATCTAATGAAGAAAATAACTCCTTTCTACCAGACATATGATTACTACAAGCATTATCCAAGTACCATATATTTTCATCTTCAACACAAGAATTACTTGTAAAAAATAAAGTTTGAGTACCCGAATTATCATTAGTATTTTGATGTTGATTTTTTACAATGTGTGCTTGATTGTTATTCACCATTTTGAATATGCAATCTGGAAATAAATAAACTAGAATGCTAGAGCAATTAAAAGTAGAAGAGAACTGAGTAGAAATAAGATAAAATTCAGAAATTGAGAAGGAATAAAACTAAGAACCCTAAAACCTAGAGAGAAGAAAGAGCCTCTCTCTAGAAAACTACATCTAAAACCTAAAATTGTGAATGAAGTGTTGAATGAATCCCCAATCCAGCTCCACTCTACAGCCTCTAAGTAGTGTTTTAGGGCTTGGAACTGGGCCAAAAACATCCCAGAAATCGCCCCCAGCGTCTTCTGTGTAATGCAGAACGTGACGCTCTATCACGCGTACGCGTCACTCACGCGTACGCGTCGCTTGGCAAAAATCCTGGTAACAACCGATTTATACGGATTATTAGATCGTGATATCTATATGAAAGTCCTTGAAAAACTAAAGATATCTAAACTATCCAATGAATATTCAAAGGGGTTATACTCAGTCAAATTACAAAGATCTTTATATGGTATAAAGCAATCTAGACGAATGTGGTATAATCGTCTTACTAAGTATTTGGCCAAAAACGGATTCAAGACTGATGATATCTACCTATGTATTTTCATAAAGAAATCTGCATCTGAATTCATTATAATTGATGTGTACGTTGATGATTTAAATATCATTGGAACTCCTGAAGAGGTTTCAACAATTATAAAAGCTCTAAAAGGAGAGTTTAAGATGAAAGATCTTGGAAAGACCAAACGATGGGATCTTTATTCATCAAATAACATACGCAAACAAGATCTTGAAGAGATTTTATATGAATAAGTCACATCCATTAAGTACCCCAATGATCGTAAGGTCCTTGAATGTGGAAAAGGATCAATTCCATCCTAAAGGAGAAAATGAATATATCCTTAGTTCTAAAGTACCATATCTTAGTGCCATTAGAGCGCTAATATATCTTGCTAATAATACACGACCTGACGTATTATTGGCGGTGAATTTATTAGCAAGGTATTGTTCTTCTCCAACTAAAAGACATTAGAATGGAATTAAACAAAATTTTCTATATCTTCATGGAACAGTTGATATGAGTATGTTCTATCCATATGAATCTAAGTTACAATTAGTTGGTTATGCAGATGCAGGATACTTACCTGATCCACACAAAGAAAGATCTCAAACAAGATACCTATTCACATATGGTGGTACAACTATATCATGGAGGTCCATAAAACAGACGATTGTAGCAACATCCTCTAATCATGCTGAAATACTAGTGATACATGAAACTAGCACGAGTGTTTTTGACGAGTGTTTTTGGGATGCGCCGATTCCAAGATATAAAATAATGTCGGCAAGATGGGAAGAATGTACTCTTTTTTCCTTGGTCAGGTTTTTTCTCCCTATTGGGTTTTTCTTGACAAGATTTTTTATGAGGCAGTCTTCATCACAAAGGATATTGTACTCTTTTTTCGTCACTAAAATTTTTTTCCATTGGATTTTTCTTTAGTAAGATTTTAATGAGGCACAATCCTAAATAGACATTCGAGGAGGAGTGTTGTGATAAGAACAAATACATGGATGCCCATTTATGACATGGGTGGTTAACACTGAAGGAATCACTTTTCAAGATGAATTCAAATTAAATTAATGAAGGTTGAAAGTGAACCCATCTTACATGTATAAATAGAAGGTATTGTCAGAGGCAATAGACATAATAATACGAATATAAAAACACTTCTCTCTCTTTCTCTCTTCATATACTTATACTGCAACATATACAATATTAATATATGAATTATCCTTATTATAATGTGATAATAATATTGGTGAACACTAATACTAAAGTCTTCTATTTACACTTTGTTATTTTATTTTGATGATCTTTTTCTTATTTATTTATTTTATAACAAACAAATATATATACATGTACATGTTTGACCCTTTGTTATATCATGTTTGTCTCCAAAATAAAACTTAAATTATTTTTTTTTTAATTTTATG
>NC_029787.2:32412121-32415539 GCF_000816755.2 Arachis ipaensis | reverse complement strand
CATTAAAGTGATCTTTTTTATACTAATTATTTTGGTTAAAAATTTTATTTATACTATGAATACTATAACAAATGGAGTTCACAACTATAACAAATACTATAACATTTAATCCTATTAAAAATAAAGATAGAACCATTATAAATCATCTTTCTATTATTTTAGATTAATATATTTTTTGTGAATTAATTAATTTATTAGAAATTTAATGTATGTATGTATGTATCAATGTTTATTTCTAATTTTTTTTTCAATACATATAGATAGTTTTAATTTCAAATTATGAATAGATAAGCACGTGAACAAACAAGAGCAAATAGATAAAATTTAACGACATAAAAAATGTTCAAAAGTAGATTCGACATAATTTATGAGAAGAAAAAAATCTATCTTAAGTTTTTGGGCTCAATTTCAAGTACAATATGTTAACTTCGTAGTCAGAGAAGGAGGAGAAAGTTAAACACAACATAATATTTTTAGGCTCTGCCTCTGATTACATCGATCATGAATTAGTCTAAGTTAGCATCTTTTACATATATAAAATTGGCGCTCATATTTTTCATCCCTTTGAATGTTTTTTCTAAACTGTGTAATGTTGTTGAATGGTGTCAATGTCAAGACCCTTTAGCTTCACAACTGATTCAACGTGTCCCTTGAGTGTGTGGAGCTCTTTTAGCCTGCCGAATTTCGTTGAAAACATAACACCGAATCAGAGCTATATTTCTGTGTTTTCTAGTGATTACAAGAATCATTTGGTGAAGTAAGTGGAGAGCAATTCACCTAGAAGCCTCAGCACGTCTCTTGGCTTGCTCGGCTAGTTCAGCCGATTGCTCGCGGTGGTGGCTGCCGTGCTTTGAGGATTCGTTAACATGAAGACCGTGCATTGTGCGCTGATCCTTTGCCCATTGAGCTTCCCTCTCACCCTTTCCATAGTCCTTCTTGTTGGTGAATGCAGTCTACATCAACATCCATAACAGTATTGGTGGTGAGCAATGACATTTCATATTTGAGAGCAAAGAAAATAATAATAATAATAATAAATAAAGAGGATTTTAACATTGCATATTGTTTATTGAATCAGTTGTTCCCTTACCTTGTTGTTGAGCATGTTGTCCCAGGCACTACCTGAGAGTCCCATGCGGATAATGAACTTAAGGATGTCAAGAGGGATGTAAGTAACAATACTGTAGAGCCAGATGACTCCAGCCCACTCCCACCCAACTCCATGGATCTTGGCAAAGTCCCAGTGTGCATACACAGCGATGAGAGTTGCCACCTAGGTTGTGCAATTAATGAATAGAATTAAAACCAGGAAGATTTATTCACTTTCACATATCACACATTCCTCCATCATTGGATTGAATATAAGAGTCCATAAGATAGGACCCCTACCCCATCCAATGAGGAAAGGAGAGAGTGTGTGTGTGTGTGTGTGTTGGGTGTATCAAACAAATGAGTACTCGCTTTTTATTCTAGAAGGTGTTCAGTTAAAATTAACTAACCAATTGTGCAGCAAGGAAGGCTCCAACAAGCATGAAACCAGGGCGTTCACAATAAGACCAGCCCCTTGACCTTGTTACAAAGATCAAGGCCTGGCTGATAATACTCACTTGAAGGTACAGAGCAGAGTTAAGCTGCTCCTCACTTGTTGATATGTCGGAGACACCAAAATGCTTCTGAAATCACAACAGAAAGCATTGTTATAATGTCACAATTCTAAAACGGTTGGCTAGAAAAATGTTGGTAGTCACATACAGAGAATAAAGTAGTGTCATGGATGATATAGAAAAAGCATGCACTGGTGACTGCCATGTATGTTCCGAGAACAACACCGGTGGCGAAGATTTCGTTGAGCTTCCATGAGTCAGGAACTGGAGATGGCTTCACTCTGTCCTTGGAGATGGTCATGATGGTTCCATCATTTAAAATTGCAATGACTAGAACCATGAAAGGTGAGAAGTCGAACTTCCAGATGAGAGCAACGAGGAGGAACCCAAGCACAATACGGATTGTAATGGAAACAGCGTAGATTGTGTAGTTCTTCATCCTCTGGAAGATGGCTCTGCTTGTCAACACAGCACTGATGATCACACTGAGTCCAGGCTCAGTCAGAACAATGTCAGAGGCACTCCTGGCGGCGTCAGTTGCATCGGCCACTGCGATACCAATGTCGGCCTTCTTCAGTGCTGGTGCATCGTTCACACCATCTCCGGTCATGCCAACGATGTGTTTTCTATCCTGCAACCTCTTTACAATCTCGTACTTGTGCTCTGCATACCACATACCAAACCTTTTTGTTGGCATCACTCCACTAATTTTATTTTACTCTTTTCATTTTCGAAATAAATTAGAATAATAATGTGATTACCAGGAAAGACTCCAGCAAATCCATCAGCCATCTCAATCAGTTCATCCACTGGGATGGTTGCAATGGCCTCGTCCTTGCTGCCGCCAAGGAGGGAGGAAGAAGGGTACATGTTAGTGCCCATTCCAAGCCTGCGGCCGGTTTCTTTACCAATGGCAAGTTGGTCACCAGTGATCATCTTAACATTGACGCCGAGGTCGAGAGCGCGGCGAATGGTTTCAGCACTGTCATGCCTTGGAGGGTCAAAGAGAGGCAAGAGACCCAAGAACTCCCATGCTTCACCTGCACTCTCCTTGGTCTTTTCTGAAACAGTCTGCCAAGAAATTCCACAACAAAATATAATGAATATTTGCTAGAAAAATGTTCTTGGTTCACTCTCTATCAATAAATCAGTCAATTTTCTCTTATATTAGACCCTTCACTCTCACCTGGCGAGCAACACCCAATGAACGAAGACCGCGATCAGCAAACTGATCGATGATGGTGTGAGCCTTTTTCAAAACCTCTCCCTTGAGGTCACAAAGCTCAATGATCTGATGAATTTGTAAGATAGTTAGTCATCAAAATTTAGACTCAGTTTTCGTTTTTTCTTTTAAGAAGGAAATATGCGGATAACTTTGTATTAATGCATTTTCATTGGAAAAAATTGCCTTACTTGTTCAGGGGCGCCCTTGCTGCTTCTATGCCAGTTGCCGTTGCTGTCAATGAAGGTAATGGCAGTGCGCTTGTCCACAGGATTAAAGGGCAAGAAGTGCACCTCAGTGATTCCTGCTCTTGCCTGACATGTCATAATAAAAACAAATCCAAGTTAACAAAGTTGTACCACTTTGCATATATATCTCATGAACACAAACATTCTGCGTAGTTAGCAGAGTGTTTTAACATTTTTAGGAAATTTCATAGTCATTAAAACAGGATCGATCGGGTTAATCGGGAACCGCTACCAAATCGATCTAATGCAGGATAAAATCCTATTGTCAGAGAACCGGTCAAAATCTAAAAAACCAAAAAAATCGTTAAATCGATTTTAAAATAATAAAACATAAAAATATATTT
>NC_029787.2:32402180-32412101 GCF_000816755.2 Arachis ipaensis | reverse complement strand
TCTGGATTAAATTCTAAATTTTTAAACTTTTAGTTTCACTTATTTAAAGATCAATTCGATTTCCATAATCTTGAAAAATCTAGCCTAAAAACCTTGTGTTGGAATTTCTTTCGATCTAAGATTCCTAAAAAAGTGAAAACATTATGCAAATCACATGCGACCAAAAATAAGTTGAAGCATAGTACCTCTTTTGGATCGCTCAACATTCCAACAATGGATGCATCAATGGCGTCCTGGTTTTCAACTCTAGAAGCCCTGGCAGCATATAGGACAACGGTGTTGACGTCCATGCCAGAGGGAAACACCTGCGTATGATATCATAGTTTACAAGTTTAGAACTTTAGAAGTAATTTTTCTTGATATGATAGTTTGGTACTAACCTCAATCAATTGCTTGTCGACGGTAAGCTTGTTAAGGGTGAGAGTTCCAGTCTTATCACTGCAAAGGACATCCATTCCTGCCATTTCCTCAATAGCTGTCATCCTCTTGGTGATGGCACCTTGTTGAGACAAACGGTGGGACCCAATAGCCATGGTCACCGACAAGACTGTGGGCATGGCAATGGGGATTCCTCCGATGAGAAGCACCAACAAGTTGTCAATACCATCTCTATATGCCCTATGCTGGATTGGGTACATGACAACGATCTCAACAAGCATTCCCACAGCAATTGAGCAAATGCAGAAGTTACCAATGGCTGTCAACACCTAATCACATAATAGAGAAGTGAGAAGCGACCTCGTGAAAAATCACATAAATTCAAATGTGAAGAAAATTTTGTACCTTTTGGAAGTGACCAACATTGTTGGTGCTGTCTACAAGGTGTGCAGCCTTGCCAAAAAAGGTGTGGACGCCGGTGGCAATGACGACTGCTTCAATCTCACCTTGCTTGCAGGTGGAACCAGAGAAGACCTCCTCACCAGGGTGCCTTGTGACTGGCAAGGACTCACCAGTGAGAGCAGCTTGGTCAATCTTGAGGGGATCTCCCTCCAAGAGACGAGCATCTGCTGGGACTATATCTCCCAGCTTGATGCTGATCACGTCTCCTGGGACCAATATTTCTGCCTCTTGTTCGCTCCATTTTCCATCTCTCAACACCTATATATAAATTTTCTTTTCTTTAGATTTACAAAATTAAACAACTATGCTACACAAATCCTTAAAATATGAAAATTTTATCTTATGTTACCTTGGTCTTGGGTGCAAGCCCAGCCATCAAAGCGGCTGCGGCATTACCTGCGTTGTTTTCCTCAATGAAACTGATGGTGGAGTTAATGATAAGCAGCACCGTAATACCAGTGAAATCTTGCCAATCCGGTGGTTTGCCCTGTTACAGTGAAAAGTATGCGTGTCAAACACAACGACACGATAATAAGAGGCTTGCAATTATTATTATTATTTTCAGGTACGTGTGTTAAATCACAATGTATTTAATTAATCAGTTATATTTACCCCTCCATTGGCCAATACAATGGCCATAATAGCAGCTGCTTCCATAACCCATGATAGTGGATTCCACATAAAACCCAAGAACTTGAGTATCTTGCTCTCCTTTTTCTCCTCTAGCTTGTTGGGTCCAAAAATACTGAGCCTTTTCTGTCCTTCTTCGGATGATAGACCTTCTCGGTTACATTTTAGTGCCTTGAAGACCTCATCTACGGGAATGTTTTCCTACGCGCATAAAACAAAATCAACGTAACTATTATGGAACAACTTGTGATTGCATGAAAGGCCAGGAAGAAAATTTTTTAAACACACATTTTTAAAGCGACAAATATTTTGAACTAATATTACTAAATACATAATTATTACTTACAAGATCAACATTCTCATTTTTGAGGTCTTCAAATGTAATATCAGAAGCCATGGTGAAAGAAAGAAAACACTCAAACTAAAAGATGAGTTTTTCTTTTCTTTTTTATTTTTTTATTTTTTAAAAAAGATTTTTCTCCTTCTATAACCTATGTATCTCCCTCTCCCCCATAAACAAGTAAAAGGAAAGAGAAGAGGAAGAAACTAGAGGGAAAAAGAAAAAAAAGAAAAGGTACTGACTTATAAGCTAAACTAAATGGAGGCGACAACCATAGGGCATGTCAACCCTTTATTTTATAGCATATGGATGTTGGATGTGCATTGTGCAATACATAAATATGCGATTCACCGGAATTCTATAATTGTTGACCACTTGAATGCCGGTTCGTGTTTGTCGGAATTGCTTGGTTATGTCTTGTTTTGCTTGGGTGGCTCACCAAATTAAACTCCCCGCTAATTATAGTTAGGGCCTTGATTATTACATTAACAACGTCGCCAGTACTCACCAGGTTGTAAAGAAACTAAACCAAGAACGGATTTTATACTCCCACACTAGTTTAAGAGTAACATATCATGCACGGATACTGACACGAACGAGGGACACGACACGATACAGGAAACGCCAACACGCGAATTTTAAAATTTTATAAGACACGGGGACACGCATACATATGAAATATAAAGTATTTTTTAGATAAATCATAATGATATTTTGATATTTTATTGATATCAAAATATAAATTAATTTTTTTAATTATTTTTAGGGTCTTATTTTAATTATATCAAGTATTTAAAATATTTTTTGTTTTAATAAATAATAATATATACTATATCAAAATTTATTTCAAGAATATATGTTAAGAATAAGACTGGACACACTGACACGTGATGGTATTTAAATGTGTCCAAGCATGTTCGGAGAAGAATTTTTTTTACTTTTTATTAAGACACGGTTGGACATAGCAGACACGCGTGTAAGACGAGTGTCGGTGAGTGTCATCTTTAAAATGTGTTCGACACGCGGACATGACAACTCAGCAAAATATCCGTGCTTCATAGAGAGTAACATAGTCCAACATTCAATTTATTTTTCTGACAAAAAAAAGGGATCATATGCATTATATCAATAGCATTTAAAAATAATTAATTACTTATCTCTCTTTTAATTTAATACATTTACTAAAATGACTTATTTATTAATTATTATTGTTGAGCCTAGTTTGATTTTGGGTCAATTTATGATGACAAACATTCAATTGGGTTGAAAGCCCAATATTGTTTAATGTGTGCTTTAGTGTTGTAGGCCCAAGTATACTAATTTATGCTGCATTAGCCCATCACAACAAATAGAAGAACAACTCACATTGTTCCTTAGTGCAGTAAACAAGTCCAACAATTCCTCATAGCACCGTTCAGCAAATTAAATGATTATATATATATTTGCTAAAAGCAATATGAGGACAGCTGTATCATGCAAGGACAGGTGTGACTCTGTAAAAGCAAGCAAGGACACAAAGGGCACACTCACTAACCCAAGGACATCAGCAAAGCACTGCTGTGGATCATGGTTGAGCAAAAACAAACTTGCACATAGCAGCAGCAGCAGGGAAATAGAGCAAAATGAAAAAGAAGAGCATGCCTTGGAAGAAGGCCAAGCAAAGGACAGCAGGAGTAGTGGTCGAGCTCCTCGGACAGCAGAGGTGGTGGAGCAAGATGAAGAAAGGACTGCATGCTAGCAAGGACAGCTCCAACGAGTAGCTGGCACAAGGAAATGGAAGAGGCAGAAACTCAAGGCAAGATGAAGATATATAAGAAGTCTCATTCCATCATTTCAAAGGGAAGAGAGAACACACACCCAGAGCATCATCTCTAAACATAGAGCTGAAATCTCTTTCTTCTACTTAAGCTTAATTCTGATTTTTTTGTTATGGCTATCTTGTGTCATTTTCTGTGTTGAAAAGGCAAATATTGAGAGGTTGAAAAGCCAAGAGAGAAAAGACATGAGTGATACAGAATAGCCACAAATTTCTGATGTATTGAGTTGTTGAACTAGGATTAGTTCCCCTTTCAAGTTGGGTTAGCACTTGGGGTGATTGAATATGTGTAGATTCTCCTTCCTAATTGGGTCAGCACTATGGGAAGCTAAGCTTTGGTGTTGAAAGCTTAGGGGGTAGAATACTAGTTGAATTAGGGAAAAATTCAATAGTATTGGTGTATGTAATCTGTGAAAGATTAGTGAAAATTTCACCATGGTTTGTGGTGGAGACTGGACGTAGGATTCATTGCACAAAGAATCCGAACCAGGATACATGCTGGTCTTCATCTTCTCTTCCCTACTCTTTATTGTTCTGCATATGAGACAATTTCAAATAATCTCCTGCAACTTAAGCTTCCACTGCAACAGAGTTTGAAACTCTAAGTTTTAAGCTAACTTGATTCAACCCCCCTTCTCAAGTTCCACTAGAACCATCAATTGGTATCCAGAGCAAGGTCTCAAGAAGACAAGCTTCACAGCTTGGAGTAAAGATCCATGGCCAACAACTTGAATTCCAACATCGTGGCTTTCACTCTCACTGAAGGGCAGTCTAATAATAGACCTCCCTACTTCAATGGCAGCAACTATTCTTACTGGAAAGAAAGAATGAGAATCTTCGTGCAGTCAATCAATTACAACATCTGGAAGATTATTCTCAATGGACCAGACGTTCCCACCAAACAGAATGCTGATGGAGAAGTAGTGGCAAAGGAAGACAATGAATGGACAGATGAAGAAAAGAAGAAGGTTAAACTCAATGCCAAGGCAACCAACCTGATGCACTGTGCAATCAGTTTTGAAGAGTTCAGAAAAGTGTCAAGGTGCAAAACGGCTAAAGAAATCTGGGATAAGCTCAGACTCACTGATGAAGGCACTAAGCAAGTGAGGGAGACCAGAATTGACATGCTGATGAAGGAGTATGAAATGTTCAGTATGAAGGAGGACGAGAGCATCGATCAAATGTTCGAAAGGTTCTCAATAATCATCAACAATCTGGACGCCATGGGAAGAAACTACTCTGAAGAAACCTTAGTAAGGAAGATTCTGAGAAGTCTTACTAAGAAATGGGAAGTGAAAAGCACAGCCATCTCTGAAAGGAATGATTTGATCAAAACCACCTATGATGAGCTAAGAGGCAAGCTGCTGGCTTATGAAACCACTCACATGTCTCAAGACAAAGATGACAAAAAGAAAAGTATAGCACTAAAATCAAGAATGACAGCCCAAGGAGAAGAATCTGATGACAGTTTCTCAGATGAAGAAATGGTACTCTTTGCAAGAAAAATGAGAAGACTACTGAGATACAAAAACAAAGGCAAAGGAAGCTCTTCATCGAAAGATGTCAAGAAAGATCAAGTCAAGTTCACATGCCATCACTGCAAGGAGCTTGGTCACTTCAAGTTAGATTGCCCTCAACTTAAGAAAGGCGAAAAATCCAAGAAAGACAAAAAGAAGGTGATGATGGCAACATGGGAGGACTTGGAGAACGACACCAGCTCAGAGAGCTCAGATCAAGAAGCTCAACTATGTCTGATGGCAGATCATAATGATGAAGATGAGGTAGATCTCTCTGATTTATCTATTGATGAACTGCACTACATTATCAAAAATATTTCTATGAACTCTAAGAAACTCTTGGATAAGTATGCTAAATGTAAGAAAGAAAATGAGGCTTTGAGGACAGAAAATGATCTTCTTTTGAAAAAGGTTAAGGCAAATGAAACTAGTAATGAAAAGTTTTTAAAAGAAGAAAACATTGCCTTGCGAGCTGAATTAGAAAAATTCAAACTCAAGCATGAAGTTACTGCTTCCACTGATTTGATTTCTGAAAACAAAAAGCTGAATGAACAAATAAAAAATTTGAATGAAGACTTAGCAAAGTTTGTTCAAGGTTCTCAAAATTTGAACAAACTACTTGCTAGTCAAAGGTTTGGATCTGAAAAATCTGGACTTGGATTCATAGAGGAAAACAAGGCTGTTTTCAAACAAAACTTTAAAAAATCTGAAGCCTCCTCTTCCAAGGTTTTCAAACCAAAAGGATTCAGCAAAACTCAAAAATCAGTAAGCAGGAATCATTGCTACAAGTGTAATAGAAATGGTCATGATCCTCCTCAATGTTTCATCTTTCTTAAGTCTTTTGATAATGATAGTAAATTATATAAAGTTGTTCATGATTATAATGCTCTTAGGAAACCAAGAAGATTTCACATCAAAGGATCCAAATGGATTTGGATACCTAAGGTTAGTTGAAGAACATGCAGGTTTGCCTTGCATCCAAGAAGAAAATGGACATGTGGTATCTTGATAGTGGATGTTCAAGGCATATGACCGGAAGGGATACTTTCTTCATTAAACTCAACAAGTATAATGGAGGATTTGTCACTTTTGGAGATAATAGTAAAGGTAAAATAATTGCCATTGGTAAGTGTTCACACCCTGGGTCGAGCTATCCGATCCGGGATGTTCAGTAACAAAGCGACCGACCTCTTCAGGTCAGGCTATCCGACCTCTACTCAAAGAGTTCGGCCTAATCGACAGGAAAGCCCAAAAAAGGGCCCAACTTAAGGAATACGACCCAAATCCAAAGGCATCCCAAGCCTACAGAGAAAAGGGTGGTTCCCTTGAAGATAAGCTGACCTCACTCAAAGATAAGATAAGATAAGATAAAATAACTAACTTATCTTATCTAAGAAGGTCACTCCACACTATTATAAATACACTGGAGCACCCAGGTATAACTCATACTCTGATTCTACTAAAAACCTACTTAATACCCTTGCTAACTTAAGCATCGGAGTCCCTTGCACGTACCACCACCCTCCGGTGATGAAGGATCAGCAGCGCATCCAGTCCAACAAGTCGGACACGTCATCTCCGACCAGTACAGAAGATCTCATCCAAGATCGACCTATAGTTTCAGGTAACCCTCGGAACATTGGCGCCGTTGCCGGGGAACTTGGAAGTCATCCCATCATCATGGCGGACGACCATGACAACGACCACGATTCAGATCTAGAGGATAGAACACCGCACAAAAATGCGGGCAATACGCTGAAAGATACCCCGGAATCTAACAGGGACAAAAACTCATCAAATCCGGGAGTGATAGAAGTGCTTCAAGATCGTTTAAAGTAACTTGAAAAAGAAACCCAGCACCAACGAGAAGTTAGAAAGGATCTACAAAGAGAAGTAAGGCGACGCCAAAAATTAGAAGATAAACTTCTAAAACTCAAAACCGATCTCAAAGCCAAAGCTACTCGGTCCACCCCTGAGGATAACTCTCGCAAGGATCAAGATCCATTCACTAGGGATATCATGAAGACCAAAATCTCTAAGGACTTCAAACTTCCGGATATGACTTTGTACGATGGCACTACAGATCCCATCCATCACCTCAGCAATTTCAGAAGTAGAATGTACCTCACCGATGCCTCAGATGTAGTTCGCTGCAAAGCTTTTCCAACGACTCTTACAAAGACAGCAATCAGATGGTTCGACAACCTACCTCCGAAGTCCATTTCAAGCTTTGATGACTTAGCCAAAAATTTCCTGGCCAGATTCTCCATCCAAAAAGATAAGGCTAAGCATACCCCCAGCCTATTAGGAATCAAGCAAGGAGATCGGGAAAGCCTTCGCAACTACATGGAAAGATTCAACAAAACATACCTAGACATACAAAGCCTACCAACAGAGGCCGCCATCATGGGCCTCATCAATGGCCTAAGAGAGGGACCTTTTAGCCAATCTATATCAAAGAAGTACCCCACATCTCTGGACGAAGTGCAGGAACGAGCGGAGAAATACATCAATGGTGCACGAAATTGTGATGTCCAGGCTCGAACAATCCCTGGCAACGTGAGCAACTTGGTACGCGTAATCGTGATTACACTTTAATTATGTAGAATTCATGGCTCTTTCTTTCCCTGGCAATGGCACCAAGAACATGGTGCCAATACCATGGTTCACAACTTCGATACAACTAACCAGCAAGTGCACTGGGTCGTCCAAGTAATACCTTACGTGAGTAAGGGTCGAATCCCACGGAGATTATTGGTATGAAGCAAGCTATGGTCACCTTGCAAATCTCAGTCAGGCAGATATAAATTGATAATGGTGTTTTCGAGGTCAGAATCCAACAGCATCAGCAGTCCTTCTTCAACCTCTGAATCTGATTTCTGCTCAAATCCCTCAATTTCAGCCAGAAAATACCTGAAATCACAGAAAAATACACAAACTCCTAGTAAAGTTCAGAAATGTGAATTTAACATAAAAACTAATGAAAATATCCCTAAAAGTAACTAGATTCTACTAAAAACATACTAAAAACAATGTCAAAAAGCGTATAAATTATCCGCTCATCACAACACCAAACTTAAATTGTTGCTTGTCCCCAAGCAACTGAAAATCAAATAGGATAAAAAGAAGAGAATATACTATAAATTCTAAACTATCATTGAAACATAGCTCCAATCAAATGAGCGGGACTTATAGCTTTTTGCCTCTTGAATAGTTTTGGCATCTCACTTTATCCATTGAGGTTCAGAATGATTGGCATCTATAGGAACTCAGAGTTCAGATAGTGTTATTGATTCTCCTAGTTCAGTATGATGATTCTTGAACACAGCTTCTTTATTAGTCTTGGCCGTGGCCCTAAGCACTTTGTTTTCCAGTATTACCACCGGATACATAAATGCCACAGACACATAATTGGGTGAACCTTTTCAGATTGTGACTCAGCTTTGCTAAAGTCCCCAATTAGAGGTGTCCAGGGTTCTTAAGCACACTCTTCTTTTGCTTTGGACCTTGACTTTAACCGCTCAGTCTCAAGTTTTCACTTGACACCTACACGCCACAAGCACATGGTTAGGGACAGCTTGGTTTAGCCGATTAGACCATGATTTTATTCCTTTAGGCCCTCCTATCCACTGATGCTCAAAGCCTTGGGATCCTTTTTATTTGGCCTTGCCTTTTGGTTTTAAGGGTTATTGGCTTTTTGCTCTTGCCTCTTGGTTTTAAGAGCTTTTGGCTTTTTCTGCTTGCTTTTTTCTTTTTCTTTCTTTTTTTTTTTCGCCTATTTTTTTTTCTGCAAGCTTTGTTCTTTGCTGCTTTTTCTTGCTTCAAGAATCATTTTTATGATTTTTCAGATTATCAAATAACATGTCTCCTAGTCATCATTCTTTCAAGAGCCAACATATTTAACATTCTTAAACAACAACTTCAAAAGACATATGCACTGTTCAAGCATACATTCAGAAAACAAGAAGCATTGTCACCACATCAATATAATTAAGCTAAGTTCAAGGATAAATTCGAAACTCATGTACTTCTTGTTCTTTTAAAACATTTTTTTATTTAAGAGAGGTGATGGATTCATAGGACATTCATAACTTTAAGACATAATTACTACTACTAATGATCATGTAATGAAGACACAAACATAGATAAGCACATGGCCACAACATCATAGAAGTGGTCTTGATGGGCTTTGGAGATGAACTTTTCCATCTCCCATGACTCGGATGTGGAAGCTTTTGTCTTCCCTTTCCCCTTTCTAGAGGATTCTCCGGTCTTAGGTGCCATCAATGGTAATGGAAAAATAAAAAAGCTATGCTTTTACCACACCAAACTTAGAATATTGCTTGCCCTCGAGAAATAAACAAAAGAATAGAAGAAGAAGAAAAAGAAATATGGAGAGGGAGAGGGAGATGTGGTTTCGGCCAAGAGGAGAAGAGATGGTTGTGGTGTGTGAATTTGATGAAGAATAGAGGGCTTTATATAGGGAAGGGAGGGGGGAAAGGTTTCGGCCATATGGGTGGGTTTGGGTGGGAAATTGGTTTTGAATTTTTGAAGGTAGGTGGAGTTTATGAGGTGGGTTTATGGGGAAGAGTGGATGGATGTGAGTGGTGAAGAGGTGATGGGGAAGAGAGTTTGAGGTGATTGGTGAAGGGTTTTTGAGGAAGAGTGTTTATGGGGTTGTGTGAAAGAGAGTGGTGAGAAGAAGTGAGTAGAGGTAGGTGGGGATCCTGTGGGGTCCACAGATCCTGAGTGGATCCTGTGGGGTCCACAGATCCTAA
>NC_029787.2:32395091-32402127 GCF_000816755.2 Arachis ipaensis | reverse complement strand
GAAAAAATCATCAAGATCAAACAAGAAGACTTTCCAAGAACAACTTGAAGATCATGAAGAACACTATGAATGCATGAAATTTTCGAAAAAATGCAAGATGCATATGCAAGTGACACCAAACTTATGATATGACTCAAGACTCAAACAAGAAACACAAAAATATTTTTGATTTTTATGATTTTCTAATTTTTTTGGATTTTTATTTTATATTTTTTGAAAAATTATTTTGAAAAAGAAAATAAGGATTCCAAAATTTTTAATATGAATTCCAGGAATCTTATACTCTAAAGCTCCAATCAAAGGGTCAGGCATAGCTTAATAGCCAGCCAAGCTTTAGTATGTAACTCAGACATGACACGCCTGACATACTCATTTCCAAAGGAATTAGACATGGCTTTACAGCCAGCCAGGCTTCAACATGCTCCATGAAACACTAGAATTCATTCTTAAAAATTCTGAAAGGAAAATATATTTTTGAAAACATTTTTATTTTAAAACCCTCTCTTTTTTTTATTTTTTTTTTCGAAAACAGATGAAAAAAATTTTTTTTGAAATATTTTTGAAAAATTTTTGAAAAGTAAACGAAAAGAAAGTTACCCAATCTGAGCAACAAGATGAACCGTCAGTTGTCCAAACTCGAACAATCCCCGGCAACGATGCCAAAAACTTGGTGCACGAAATTGTGATGTCCAGGCTCGAACAATCCCTGGCAACGTGAGCAACTTGGTACGCGTAATCGTGATTACACTTTAATTATGTAAAATTCATCCATGCTCTGTTCTGGCGTTTGTACGCCAGACAGATGCTCCTCCAGGGTGTGCTTTTTCTTCTGCTGTTTTTTTATTCCGTTTTCAAATTTTATATTTATTTTGTGACTCCACATGATCATGAACCTAAGAAAACATGAAAAACAATAAAAATAAGAGTTAGATAAACATTGGGTTGCCTCCCAACAAGCGCTTCTTTAATGTCAATAGCTTGACAGTGGGCTCTCATGGAGCCTCACAGATGTGCAGAGCTTTGTTGAGACTCTCCAACACCAAACTTAGAGTTTGGATATGGGAGTTCAACACCAAACTTAGAGTTTGGTTGTGGCCTCCCAACACCAAACTTAGAGTTTGACTGTGGGGGCTCTGGTTGACTCTGCTTGGAAAGAAGCTTTTCAAGCTTCCTCTCCATAGTTGTAGAGAGAGATCCTTGATTTTTGAATACAAGGGAGTTCTCATTCCATTGAAGGACTATTTCACCTCTGTCAACATCAATCACAGCTCTTGCTGTGGCCAGGAAAGGTCTTCCTAGGATGATGGATTCATCCTCTTCCTTTCCAGTATCCAGGACTATGAAATCAGTAGGTATGTAAAGGCCCTCAACCTTTACTAATACATCTTCTACTTGTCTATAGGCCTGTCTTCTTGAGCTGTCTGCCATCTCTAGTGAGATTTTAGCAGCTTGCACCCCATAGATTCCCAGTTTCTCTATTACAGAGAGGGGCATGAGGTTTATCCCTGAACCAAGGTCACACAGAGCCTTAAAGGTCATGGTGCCTATGGTACAAGGGATTATGAACTTTCCAGGATTCTGTCTCTTCTGAGGCAATGTCAGTTGATCCAGATCACCACACAAACTCCTAGTAAAGTCCAGAAATGTGAATTTAACATAAAAACTAATGAAAACATCCCTAAAAGTAACTAGATTCTACTAAAAACATACTAAAAACAATGTCAAAAAGACAAAGAGTCCAAAAAGAAGGAAGATCGACAAGGGAAAAAATTAAAAAATATCATAATTACACCCCTCTTAGGGTGTCCCTGGTGGATGTTTACAAAGAAGTCTGCCACACAGAAAAATACCCCTAGCTCGACCACTCAAAGGCAAAAGAGGAGGAGGAAACCAGAATGAATATTGTGAATACCATCGAGTCCGTGGGCACTCCAACAACGAATGCTTTGACTTAAAAAATGTCATAGAAAAATTAGTGAGAGAAGGAAAACTAGATCGGTATCTAGCCACCCGGGACGATGAGCAAAGAAAAAGGAGAAGAGACGAGGAGGTTGGACGAACCGAGTGATCACCCTGTACACCAGAAAGACATGTCCATATGATACATGGAGGATTCGCAGGAGGAGGAATCTCCAAATCATCTCGCAAAAGATATCTCAAAGAAGTATATCATGTCAGAGGAAAGGAGGAAGCACCCGACATCCCCGCAATTACGTTTACCAAGGAAGATGCATCCGGCATCATCTCAGGACACGACGATCCCATGGTCATCACCATTATACTGGCAAATGCAAATCTCCACCGCACACTGATAGACCAAGGGAGCTTCGCCGACATCTTATTCAAAACTGCCTTCGACAAGCTCGGCCTGGAAGATAAAGAACTCAAAGTATATCCAAACAGCCTGTTCGGACTGGGAGACACTCCAGTGCAACCACTGGGATACGTCCCGCTACACACAACCTTCGGAAAAGGAAACCAATCCAGAACACTCAAAATAGACTACATCGTGGTCGATGTGAGTTCAGCCTACAATGCCCTAATAGGTTGGACAACATTAAATCAACTCGGCGCAATAGTCTCAACTCCACATCTATGCATAAAATTCCCAACTGCAGAAGGGATAGCTACGATAAAAGCAGATCAGAAGATGGCGCGCCGCTGTTATAATGAAAGTCTAAACTCAGAGGCAAAGGAGAAGAATTCCACACAATTGAACTTGGTGAAGTTCAGAGGCGAGAAGAACTCCGTCCACAACCTGAAGGTGAAGTAGAGAAAGTCCAGATCGGAGACATCCCGGACAAAACAACCAATATTGGCACGATTCTAAAAGGAGACATAAAAGAATCACTCGTACAGTTCTTACGAGACAACGTCGACCTCTTTGCGTGGAGGGCTGCAGACATGCCAGGCATAGACCCCAAGTTAATGTGTCATAAGCTTGCAGTCTACCCTGGATCTCGGCCGGTACAATAGAGGCGTAGAAAGCTCGGACTCGAAAGATCCCAAGCTGTGGAAAAGCAGGTACAAGCTCTACTGGAGGCAGGATTCATAAGAGAAGTCAAGTACCCACTATGGTTAGCTAATGTCGTCTTGGTGAAAAAATCAAACGGGAAGTGGCGAATGTGCACCGACTATACAGATCTCAACAAAGCCTGCCCAAAAGACCCTTATCCACTCCCAAGTATCGACGCTTTGGTAGATGCCTCCTCCGGATATAAATGCCTCTCATTTATGGATGCATATTCCGGATACAATCAAATCCCCATGTATCCACCCGATCAAGAAAAAACCTCGTTTTTAACACCAAAAGCAAATTACTGCTACATTGTGATGCCTTTTGGTCTCAAGAACGCGGGAGCTACTTATCAAAGGCTAATGAATAAAGTATTTTCAAATCATATCGGAAAAGCCATGGAAGTCTATGTGGACGACATGTTGATAAAGACACAAAGTGAAGAGTCATTATTGTCTGACCTGGTCCAAGTATTCGACACTATAAGGAAGCATGGCATGCGACTCAATCCTGCAAAATGCACTTTTGCAGTAGAAGATGGCAAGTTCTTAGGTTTTATGCTCACATAAAGATGAATTGAGGTAAATCCGGATAAATGCCAGGCCATACTCAACATGAAGAGCCCAACTTGTGTCAAAGAGGTACAATAACTCAACGGAAGATTGGCAGCCTTGTCCAGATTCCTAGCGGGATCAACAATAAGATCTCTTCCCTTCTATGCTACTCTAAGGAAAGGAAAAAAGTTTGAATGGACAACGGAGTGTGGTGCACGAACTGTGAATCACACTTTTCACAATGCATACCACTAACCAGCAAGTGCACTGGGTCGTCCAAGTAATACCTTACGTGAGTAAGGGTCGAATCCCACGGAGATTGTTGGTTTGAAGCAATCTATGGTTATCTTGTAATTCTTAGTCAGGAAGTCAATTATATTTATCAGTTGAATTGCGAATAACCAAGAGAGCATAAATTAAAGGTTACTTGTTATGCAGTAATGGAGGATATGTTGGAGTTTTGGAGATGCTTTGTCTTCTGAATCTCTGCTTTCCTCTGTCTTTTGATTCACGCACGCACGTCCTCCTATGGCAAGCTGTATGTAGGGGGTCACCGTCGTCAATGGCTACATCCCATCCTCTCAGTGAAGAATATGCTCACATGCTCTGTCACAGCACGGCTAATCATCTGTCAGTTCTCGATTATACTGGAATAGGGTTCTTCATCCTTTTGCGTCTGTCACTAACGCCCAGCACTCGCGAGTTTGAAGCTCGTCACAGTCATAGATTTAAACATTTCATGTGCATAAGGCTGTTTTGGGTGTTCAACGCTAGGTTTGGATCCATTTCTGGCGTTGAACTCCAACTTTTAATCCTTTTCTGGCGCTGGACGCCGGAATTGGGCAAAGAACTGGCGTTGAACGCCAGTTTACGTCATCTATCCTTGAGCAAAGTATGGACTATTATATATTGCTGGAAAGCCCTGGATGTCTACTTTTTAACGCAATTGGAAGCACGCGATTTCGAGTTCTGTAGCTCCATAAAATTCACTTTGAGTGCAGGGAGGTCAGAATCCAACAGCATCAGCAGTCCTTTTTCAGCATGAATAAGATTTTTGCTCAGCTCCTTCAATTTCAGCCAGAAAAATACCTGAAATTACAGAAAAACACACAACTCATAGTAAAGTCCAGAAATATGAATTTTTCCTAAAAACTAATGAAAATAAACTAAAAACTAACTAAAACATACTAAAAACTATATGAAATTAACCCCAAAAAGCGTATAAAATATCCGCTCATCACAACACCAAACTTAAACTGTTGCTTGTCCTCAAGCAACTAAACAAATAAAATAGAAGACTAATAGGTTGAGAAGCAATAATATCTCAGAGTTTTTGAGTGAAGCTCAGATTCTAATTAGATGAGCGGGACTAGTAGCTCGTATCTTGGTGATAGACATCTCAAGATACTCCCAATATTCAGATTGAGGGATTTCTGGGAGGAATTCCTGCGTTTTCTTCTTGGTGGGATCCTCCTGCGCTTGTTGTTTTTCCATTGATGCCTTGGTGATTGGTTTCTCAACTGAGATGTACTCAGTTATTCCCATCCTTACTCCAGCATCTTTGCAGAGCAGCGATATCATGCTTGGATAAGCTAGCCTGGCCTCCTTAGAATTTTTGTTAGCAATTTTGTAGAGTTCAGCTGAGATCAGCTGATGAACTTCCACTTCCTTTCCCATCATGATGCAATGGATCATCACTACTCTTTTAACTGTGACTTCAGAACGGTTGCTAGTAGGTAACAGAGAATGCCCAATGAAGTCCAGCCATCCTCTGGCGACTAGTTTGAGATCCTCTCTCTTGAGTTGATTTGGGACACCCTTTGTGTTGGTGGTCCACCTGGCTCCAGGGATACATATGTCCTCTAGAATCTTATCCAGGCTCTTGTCTGTTCTCATCATTCTTCTGTTGAAGGAGTCTGGATCGTCTTTCAGCTGAGGTAGCTTTAAGATCTCTCTGATCTTATCAGGGATGGTATGAACAATCTTTCCTCTGACCATGGTCCGATATTCATAGAAGGCAGTTCCAGATAGTTTTTGCTTGTCAGTCTGCCACATATTAGCATAGAACTCCTGGATCATATTCCTTCCCACCTTTGTTTCAGGATTAGCTAGGACTTCCCAGTTCCTGATTCGAATTTGCTCCTGGATCTCCGGATATTCATCTTCTTTCAGATCGAATCTAACTTCTGGGATCACTGATCTCAGACCCATTATTTTGTTATAATGGTCTGAATGTTCTTTAGATAAAAACTTCCCTTGATTCCATAGTGGTTTTGGAACGCTCTCTTTCTTGCCTCTTGGAGTGGGTTATTTTTCTTTGGGGGCCATGATCTTAGTAATCGCAGATAAACACACCAAACTTAGAGGTTTGCTTGTCCTCAAGCAAAAGAAAAGAGAGGAGAGGGATAGAAGGAGATCTAGGTGCAATTGTTGATGGTAGAGGAGGGAGGCCGAACTCAAATTTATAGAGGGGAGGGTGGGTTTTCGAAAAAGAAGAGATAAAGATATGATAAAAAGATTTATTTGGAAAAGATAAGATAGAAGATATGATAAGAGAAGATATAGTTTAAAATTGAGAGGATATGAAAGATTTTTGAAAAAGATAGATTTAGATTTTGAAACAGATAAAGTGGAGGTTTTGAAAAAGATATTGATGAGTTGAAAAGATAGATTTGTAAAAAAAATTTTTGAAAAGAGTTGGATTGAATTTGCAAAGAGGCCTGGTGCTTATGGATTAAAATACATTTGATATTTTTAGGGTAGGATTTTTAGAAATTAAGGAATTTAGAAATCAAGGTTCTTAACATGTTTATGCAAGAAATCATGTATTGAAGTATGAAAATCAAGATTTAGAATGAAAAAATTGAATAAAAATGAGTTTTGTCTCCTCCCTGCCATCCTGGCGTTTGAACGCCCAAACACTGCCTGTTTTGGGCGTTCAGCGCCCAATTGCTGGTCTCCTGGGCGTTCAACGTCCAGCTGCTGCCATTACTGGCGTTCAACGCCCAGTGGGTGCCCATTTCTGGCGTTGAACGCCCAGATTGCTACCATTACTGGCGTTCAACGCCCAGTGGATGCCCATTTCGGGCGTTGAACGCCCAAAATACACTTTTACTGGCGTTTTCTTGCCAGTGAGATCTTTTTCTCTGTTTTGTGTGCCAAGGTCTTTTGTAAATGATTCCTCACCTTAGTGTCAGTGAACTTTATATAAATAAATATAAATAAAAATAGGGCAAAATGCTTAGAGGATTGTTGCCCCATGGCTGGGTTACCTCCCAGCAAGCGCTTCTTTATTGTCTTTAGCTGGACCTTGCTGAGCTTTTAATCTAGCTTCAGCCTTGGGTATTGTTGCTCAATGTTGCCTTCAAGATAGTGCTTGATTCTCTGTCCATTAACAATGAACTTCTTATCAGAATCAATATCTTGAAGCTCCACATAACCATATGGTGATACACTTGTAATCACG
>NC_029787.2:32379446-32394992 GCF_000816755.2 Arachis ipaensis | reverse complement strand
TCCTTTTCTGTCTCTTATTTCTATATCAAACTCTTGCAGAAGCAACACCCATCTAATGAGCCTGGGTTTTGAATCCTGCTTTGTGAGTAGATATTTAAGAGCATCATGATCAGTATACACAATCACTTTTGATCCTACTAAGTATGATCTGAACTTGTCAATGGCGTAAACCACTGCAAGTAATTCTTTTTCTGTGGTTGTGTAATTTTTCTGGGCATCATTTAAAACGCGACTAGCATAATAAATGACATGCAGAAGCTTGTCATGCCTCTGTCCCAATACTGCACCAATGGCGTGATCACTGGCATCACACATTAGCTCAAATGGTAACGTCCAGTCTGGTGCAGAAATGACTGGTGCTGTGACCAGCTTAGCTTTCAGCGTTTCGAACGCCTGCAGGCACTCTGTGTAAAATACAAATGGCGTGTCCGCAGCTAGCAGATTGCTTAGAGGTTTTGCGATTTTTGAAAAATCCTTTATAAACCTCCTATAGAATCCTGCGTGCCCCAGAAAGCTTCTGATTGCCTTAACATTGGCAGGTGGTGGTAATTTTTCAATTACCTCTATTTTTGCTTGATCCACCTATATTCCCTTGTTTGAAATTTTATGCCCAAGAACAATCCCTTCAGTCACCATGAAGTGACATTTTTCCCAGTTTAAAACTAGGTTGGTCTCTTGGCATCTTTTCAAAACAAGTTTCAGGTGATCAAGACAGGAGCTGAATGAGTCTCCATATACTGAGAAGTCATCCATGAAGACTTCCAGAAATTTTTCCACCATATCAGAGAAAATAGAGAGCATGCATCTCTAAAAGGTTGCAGGCGCATTAGATAGCCCAAATGTCTTCAATCACGCCTGATGGGTATTTAGTGGAGACATCAGCAAGTTGGAGACATATCCTGGTTGGTTTAACTTCTTCAGTTAAGCCAAGCTTTCTGATAGTGGATGCAGGTATTAGGTTGATGCTTGCCCCAAGATCGCATAAGGCTGTCTTGGTGCATTGACCTTCTAATATGCATGGTATCAGAAAACTCCCAGGGTCTTTGAGCTTCTCAGAAAAGCTTTTTAGAATGACTGCACTGCATTCTTCAGTGAGGAGAACTCTTTCTATTTCTCTCCAATCCTTTTTATGACTCAAGATCTCTTTCATGAACTTGGCATAAGAAGGTATTTGCTCAAGTGCTTCTGCAAATGGAATCTTTATTTCAAGAGTCCTGAGGTAATCTGCGAAGCGAGCAAACTGCTTATCCTGCTCTTCATTCCGGAGTTTTTGAGGATAAGGTATCTTGGCTTTATATTCTTCAACCTTAGTTGCTGTAGGTTTATTGCCTACAGAAGTGGTTGAAGAAGCCTTTTTAGAGGGGTTGTTATCAGCATTTGTGTATGTCTGATCCCTCACTGGAAATTGAGTGCCAGAGTTAGAAGCTGGAGTGAAACTGGACGCCAGCTCCTTCTCTGCTCCTGGCGTTTGAACGCCAGAATTGTGCCCATTTTGGGCGTTCAGCGCCAGATCTTGCCCATTTTGGGCGTTCAACGCCAGATCCTTGCCCATTTCTGGCATTGAACGCCAGTCCTGCCTTGTTTCTGGCGTTGAACGCCAGTTCTGAGCATGGTATGGGCGTTCAGCGCCAGCCTTCTACCAATTTTCTGGCGTTTTAGTTCCAGAATTACTTTTTTCTGGGCTCTTACTGTCCTCAGGTGAATTTTTGGGTGGTTTGCTCATTTTTGGGGTATTTAATGTTTTCCCACTTCTTAGTTGAACTGCTTGGCATTCTTCTGCTATTTGCCTTGACAGCTGCTGCTTTGTTTGCTTAAACTGTTCGTCCATATGTATAATAGCCATCTTTGTCTCTTGTAGTCTATCTTTGAATTCGGCTAGCTGCTTTGTTAGAAAGTCCAATTGCTGATTGAATTCAGCAGCTTGTTTTACAGGACTGAGTTCAGCAGTTGCTGTTTTGACCTCTTCTTTCATGGAAGGGTCACTGCTTAGGTACAGATGCTGATTCCTGGCAACTGTATCAATGAGCTCTTGGGCTTCTTCAATTATCTTTCTCATGTGGATAGATCCACCAGCTGAGTAATCAAGAGACATCTGAGCTCCTTCTGCAAGCCCATACTAGAAGATGTCTAACTGAACCCACTCTGAAAATATTTCAGAGGGGCATTTTCGTAGCATCTCTCTGTATCTCTCCCAGGCATCATAAAGAGATTCATTATCTCCTTGTTTAAAGCCTTGGATGTCCAGCCTTAACTGTGTCATCCGTTTTGGGGGAAAGTATTGATTCATGAATTTTTCTGTCAACTGTTTCCATGTCCTTATGCTGGCCTTAGGTTGGTTATTCAACCACCTCTTAGCTTGATCTTTTACAGCAAATGGAAACAGTAATAGTCTGTAGACATCCTGATCTATTTCTTTATCATGTACTGTGTGAGCAATCTGTAGAAACTGTGCCAGAAACTCTGTAGGTTCTTCCTGTGGAAGACTGGAATACTGGCAACTTTGCTGCACCATGATAATGAGTTGAGGATTCAACTCAAAGCTACTGACTCCAATGGAGGATATGCAGATGCTACTCCCATATGAAGCAGTAGAGGGGTTAGAATATGACCCCAGAGTCCTCCTGGACTGTTCATTTCCACTTAGATCCATGATGGAGAAAGGGAGAAATAAAAGTCTGAATTTTAGAATTAGATTTCGAAAAGATGTATTAAAATAGAGAGAAAAGATATTTTTTTTGAATTTTAAGAAGAAAGAGAAAAACAATAAGATACACAAGATTTAAAATTTTTAGATCTAATGCTCCTTGTTTTCGAAAATTTTTAAGGGAAAAACACTAAGGAACACCAAACTTAAAAATTTTAAGATCAAGACACAAGGAAAATTCAAGAACACTTTGAAGATTCACAAGAACACAAGAACACGACGGAAGAACACCAAACTTAAAATTTTTAGAAAACTACTAAAATTTTCGAAAAACACAGAGAAATCAACAAGAAAACACCAAACTTAAAGTTTGGCACAGGATTTAATAGAAAAATTATTTTTGAAAAAGATTTTAATAAGAAAATAAGGATTCTAAAGTTTTAACACGACAATAATATGAGACTCTAAACAAAAAGAGAAATTTTTCCTAATCTAAGCAACAAAATAAACCGTTAGTTATCCAAACATGAACAATCCCCGACAACGGCGCCAAAAACTTGGTGCACGAATTGTGAATCACACTTTTCACAACGCGTACCACTAACCAGCAAGTGCACTGGGTCGTCCAAGTAATACCTTACGTGAGTAAGGGTCGAATCCCACGGAGATTGTTGGTTTGAAGCAAGCTGTGGCACTTGGTGTATGCTGGGGCTGAGATTTAAGTAATTCACGTGCATAAGGCCATTTTGGGCGTTCAACGCCAGGTTTGGATCCATTTCTGGCGTTGAACTCCAGCTTTTAATCCTTTTCTGGCGCTGGACGCCAGAATTGGGCGGAGAACTGGCGTTGAACGCCAGTTTACGTTATCTATCCTTGAGCAAAGTATGGACTATTATATATTGCTGGAAAGCCCTGGATGTCTACTTTCCAACGCAATTGGAAGCACGCCATTTAAAACTAACTAAAACATACTAAAAACTATATGAAATTAACCCCAAAAAGCGTATAAAATATCCGTTCATCAGAGTGCGAACAAGCCTTCTAAGATTTCAAAAGATTTCTAGGACAGCCACCTATCCTATCTCGGCCACGAGAAGGAGAACCACTCATATTATACCTCACAGTAGGGAGTCGGGCGGTAGCCTCAGCACTAGTTCAAGAAGACGACAGTGGGCAACAACCTGTATACTTCATCAGTAAAGCGTTACAAGGATCCGAGCTGAACTACCAAAAAATAAAAAAGTTTGCCTATGCTCTCATACTAACATCTCGATGATTTTGCCCGTACTTCCAAGCTCACACCATTAAGGTTCGGACCAACCAGCCTATAAAAGGGATATTGTAGAAGACAGACCTAGCAGGCAGAATTTTACAATGGGCAGTCGAGTTGTCTGAGTTCAACCTTCAGTATGAAGCTCGGACAGCCATCAAATCACAATACTTAGCCGACTTCATTGCAGAATTTACAAACACCCCAGAAACCCCACAGAATGGAATCTCTATGTGGACGGTTCCTCGAATAAAACTGGAAACGGCGCAGGTGTGATAATTGAGGGTAATCAAGGAACCCAAATCGAACTCTCTCTCAAATTCGGGTTCCCTGCCTCAAACAACCAGGCGGAATATGTGGCACTACTAGCTGGTTTAAAGCTGGCTAAAGAGGTCGGAGCTCAAAAACTCATTATCTTCAGCGACTCACAGGTGATCACTTCACAAATAACAGGGAGCTACCAAGCCAAGGACCCCACTATGAAAAAATACCTGGGTAAAGCCAGGGAACAACTCGGACAACTCCGGGAGTATGAGATACATCACATACCCCGCGAACAAAATGCCCGGGCTGATGCACTCTCAAAACTAGCCAGCACCAAATCAGGAGGCAACAATAGAAGCCTCATCCAGGAAATACTACAGAACCCGTCAATCTCGGAAAAGGAAAAAATCCTAGCCATAACAGGTCTAGATCAAGGATGGATGACTCCTATAATTAACTACCTCAAAATAGAAATACTTCCTACAGATGAGAAGGAGGCAAAAAGGATAAAACGGGAGGCACAATACTACACTATCATAAACAATACTCTTTACAAAAGAGGAATTTCAACACCCTTGTTAAAATGTGTACCAACTTCCAACACGAGGGAAGTTCTGGAAGAAGTACACAGTGGCATCTGTGGCAATCATCTCGGAGCACAAGCACTCACCAAAAAAGTACTCCGGGCAGGATTTTATTGGCCAACTCTACAAAAGGAGGCCACAGAGTTCGTAAAGACTTGTCTCCCATGTCAAAAACATGCCAACTTTCACATCGCCCCACCAGAGGAGCTCATCAGCGTAACCTCACCTTGGTCATTTGCAAAATGGGGACTCGACCTTCTCAGACCCTTTCCTCAGGGATCGAGACAAGTTAAATTCCTCATAGTAGAGGTAGACTATTTCACAAAGTGGATCGAGGCAGAACTCCTAGCTAACGGTACTGCTCAAAGAAGTCAAAAATTCCTATATAGGAACATTGTCACAAGGTTCGGGGTTCCATACTCCATCACCACAGACAATGGCACCCAATTCACAGATGCGGGCTTCAGAAAATTAGTAGCCGACTTGAACATAAAGCACCAGTTCAATTCCTTTGAACATCCCCAGGCCAATGGACAAGCCGAAGCTGCCAACAAAGTCATATTGGCTGGGCTAAAACGGAGATTACAAGACGCAAAGGGAGCTTGGGCCGAAGAGCTCCCACAAGTCCTATGGGCATATCGAACAACGCCATATTCCACCACAAAGGAATCGCCCTTCCGATTAGCATACGGGACGGAGGCAATGATCCCAATGGAGATCGAGGAAGGGTCGCCTAGAGTGGTCCATTACAATGAGGAAGCCAACTCCCAACTTTAAAAGGAAGAGCTCGACCTACTTCCCGAAATCCAGGAAAGAGCTCGGATCAGGGAAGAAGCACTAAAACGTCGAATGGCTTCCAGATATAATCAAAAGGTAGTAGTGCCAAGAGGTTTCGCTGAAGATGATCTCATCCTAATCCGAAATGATATTGGAACAACTCGACCTGGAGAAGGAAAGCTGGCAGCAAACGGGAAATGACCCTACCGAGTCATAGAAGTACTTGGGAAGGGCTACTACAGATTGTCCGAACTCGAGGGGCGAGAGCTTCCCAGATCATGGCACGCCTGCAACCTAAGAAGGTACTATAGCTAGGAATGGTAAGGGATCTCAGCACAGGGTGTACTCTTTTTTCTGAAAAGATTTTTTAATGAGGCACCAAGTTGAGATCCACAAATTATCCGAATTAAAAGGGTAAAAACTCTACATGTACATATTTGCATTTTCTTTCAAATAAAATATGTTAGACGTTCTACAAGTTTTCAAGACACATTAATCTGAAATATTCATCGCACGATTATAAAGCAACAGATTGGCAGAAAGTGAAAGTAAAATTCACTGCACGATCACGATAAAGACCAGCAGAGATGAAAAGCAAAATTCATCTCAAGGTCGACTAAACAAGGATTGAATTCACCTACAAATCGGAAAAGATGAAAACAGAATAATGCAAGAAGTTATCGAAAGTGATATGGAGAAAAGACCTGACGAGGTCTTAATGGATTGCTAAATAATAACTTAAAGACTGGCCAACGTTAAGAAGTCGGACCAAGTCAAACCAAGTTATAAGTAAACCCTGGAAAGAGGTATGGCCAACCCTATAAAAGAGGATTACTTTAACTTAGAAGGGCCCGATATGACGAAGTCGGCCCAAAACATAAAAGTTATAAAAGTAATCCCTGAAAGAGACCTGAACAAGGTCCAAGAAAGAGGATTACAAAAATAACTTAGAAGGGCCCGACATGACGAAGTCGGCCCAAAACATAAAAGTTATAAAAGTTATCCCTGAAAGACACCTGAACAAGGTCCAAGAAAGAGGATTACAAAAATAACTTAGAAGGGCCCGACATGACGAAGTCGGCCCAAAACATAAAAGTTATAAAAGTAATCCCTGAAAGAGACCTGAACAAGGTCAAAGAAAGAGGATTACAAAAATAACTTAGAAGGGCTCGACATGACGAAGTCGGCCCAAAACATAAAAGTTATAAAAGTAATCCCTGAAAGAGACCTGAACAAGGTCCAAGAAAGAGGATTGCAAAAATAACTTAGAAGGGCCCGACATAATGAAGTCGGCCCAAAACATAAAAGTTATAAAAGTAATCCCTGAAAGAGACCTAAACAAGGTCCAAGAAAGAGGATTACAAAAATAACTTAGGAGGGCCCGACATGACGAAGTCGGCCCAAAACACAAAAGTTATAAAAGTAATCCCTGAAAGAGACCTGAACAAGGTCCAAGAAAGAGAAAATGTATCTTAGTGTAAAATGATTGATCCCCCCCCCCTTTCCCCCAGCATCCTTGGGTCTTTTCCATGCAGAAATAGCTTGAAATTGGGCCTCATGAGCCTCAGAAATCGCCAGGCACGATTTTCTTTAATGAGGTCACGTGCATATAGGATGGAAGGTAAACGGAAGGGTAGGCTATTTGGGGTAAGTGAGTTAATAAAATAATGGCCTAGATCAAATGCATGGATATAACACATTAAATATTGGACATATAAGATGGAACAAAATATAGATCACAATCATAGAGAAGCAAACACACAAGAATAAAATTTTATGGTTAAATATTGTAACCATGTCATTAGGCTCACATCTCACAGGTTGTGTGTTCTAGCTTTAAACCATGTTCCAAGTACAACTTCCAAACAAGTTTAACACAAAAGTTTTGATTTAAATCAGTGAAATTTTTCAAAAATAGGGTCTTAAAAAGAAATTTATTGATTACTAACAACTCAGACAAACCGACATGACAAAATCGATCTCCCGAAAGCTTTAGCGTTATACGAAGTAAATTCAGACAAAAACCCGAACGAGGTCCAAACAACACAAATTACTGGAAATAACATCAAGCAAAGAACCAAGCCAACCCAAAGAGGTCAGAGAACGAAAAGTTCCAACACTCCTAAAGACCTAGAAAGGTACCTGGACGAATGCAGAGGAACATGTTACGAAAAAACACAAGTTATGATAATAACAAGCCCAAAAGGTTACCAAAACTAACCCCAAGGGCTTGGAAATTACTTTGTTTTTCAAAATAAGGTCGCTAAACAAGCAACTAGGAGTGCAGCGAAAGTCAGAAACATCATTTACAAAATAAAGAGTTTAAAAAGCTCACAAGCCGGGCTACCTACACAAGCAATTAGAAAATTCACTAAGAATCCTAAGGCTCCTTAGCAGCATCAACATGGGGCGAAGGAGGACGAGTCCGAAGAGGTACGGCATCCACAGTTCCATCATCCCGATTCAAGATTCGACAATCAGGTTCTGACTCGGGATGACTGGCCTCAACTGAAGGAATTGAAGAAGTCGGCACCTCAGATACTTTGGCAGCAGGCACGAAGGCAAGTTCAACATCATCGTCATCAGGGTCGTCAGGAATAATCTTGCCATCCTTTACAACATTGTCCAGACTAAAGAGAGTAAGGTTGGCCTCAGGTGCAATAACTCGAACCTGCTCCTTCAAGTTCTCATAAGCAGCATTCACACTGCCCACAAGGTGACCCTGGAGCTCGGAATAATCAACCCGGGCCAATTCCAACTCCTCCCTAAGATGCATCACTTCCCTATAGGACGTGACGTAGCTATCCTTGTGCCTTAATGCGGTGTCTTCAGCCAACTTCACGGAAGCCACCAAGGCCATAGAACTAGCCTTTTCACCCTCTAATTCTTTTTCCACCTTCGCCAACTTTACCTCTAGCTCCCCCTTCAAACATTTTATTCTATCAAACTCCGCCTTAGCCTCCAGCATGAAAGATTTTGTAGCATGAACCGGGATACCCTGAGCAGTTCGAAAAAGAGCCGCACCCATATGAGCCATCTTCACACTACTTTTAGTTATAAACTCCAGGTGATGAAGAATGGACACATCATCCATTGGAAGACCTCCATAGGGGGCAATCTGTTGGTCGACAAACTCGACGGCATCAAAATTAGGGGCATGAAGGTTAAAAGGCTCAGATGTTTTTTGCTTTTTCGGAGGAGGAGCGCCAGCACCAGCAGCTGAAGTTTGTGGAGGGTCAGCCAGACGAACCCGTGGAGTAGGGATCACCCTCCTCGGCCCAGGTGAACTCGGCATGGATGGCTTCGACTGAACCTGGGACGACCCCTTTCCGGCCACTTTGGCCGAGATGTTTTGGGCTACAGTAGCCTTCCTGGCCCTCTTGAAGGCCTTCATAGATTCATTATTTTTAATCATATCTACAAGCAACACATAACAGTGAGAAATCAAGTTACAAATCAGAAAAGAGCTTGCAGAAAATAAAATTAACAAACAAAGAAAGGAAATCGATCACTACCCAGCTCAGCTCGGAGAAGTGAGGGGTCCCCTAAGAATTTCTTGGTATCAAGATAGGGAGGCTCCCCCCCAATTCTCCTCCAACACAGTCACAAAGGCCTGCTCGACCTCGTCCAACATCTCCCATGAATACCTCGACACAACAACGTTCTTTTGCCACTCTAAAGGAAAAGTGGGCTCATCATTCTCATCCAGAAAAAAGGGCCGAGCTCCTTCAACAGCTCGGACCTTGAAGAAATAGTTCTTAAAATCACGAAACGACTCGTCATACATAGAAAAAACTTTCTTCCCATGCGAAGCTCGGAAAGAAACCCAGGCAGCCTTTCTCTTCACTACCCCAGGTTTTGTTAAGACAAACAAATAAAAGAAAAGGGATTGCGAGGCAGGGACGTCAAGTTCACGACACAACAATTGAAAGATCTTTATAAAGCCCCAAGAATTGGGGTGAAGTTGGGATGGAGCTACATTGCAAGACCACAACAGATTGGTCTCAAAAGGAGTAAAAGGAATGGTGATGCTCATCTGGCCAAAAAAGAAATCGTATGCATAGAAAAAAGGACAGTCTCCAGCAACTCGAGTAGAGAAACAAACTCTCTCTTCAGAAGTAGGGGGTACAAGCTCATAATTCTTTTCCTCACTATCACTATTACAAACCCTATGAAATTGCCTAAGCTGCTGACAAAATTCAAAATCAACCAAAGAAACATATAAAAGAACCATCGAATCCACCCAATCAGCCATGCCCTCAGGGACTTGAGAAGATATTTCAACAATGTTCTTGCGAGAAGACATGAGGTCAACTAGTCCTACAGCAAGAAAAGAAGAAAATAGATTACTAACCCAAACATCTCAGATAATGTCAAAAACCATATCAGAACAGCTAGGACAAGCATGACACCAGAGCAATACAAGCAACAAAAGGAAACCCCAGGACCCACACTAAAGATCCAGGGGCATCCTTTGGAGGTAACTTATGGAACAAGGACTCAGGGAAACCTACAAGTCTACATCTCTACACATCTTAATAGGAAGATAATACTCTGAGAAGAAAGCCACGAGCTACAAATCAAATAAAGTCATCAAAATAACTACCTCCCAAAATCACAGTCGCAGACGGAATTACCAAGCAACGAAAGTATCAACAAGAAGTCATCAAAGACGCCACCTTCTTCAGAAAATAAACACCCCAAACAAAAAAGCCACTAGAAAAAAAATCGTTACTTTCTACAAAGGATCATCAATAAAATCATCAACATAGCAAAAGTCATCAAAAGGAGCAACCTTCTGGGCAAAGTAAAACAGGTTCATAAAAAACCAGAAAAACATGCAGCACAGCGACAAGCGAGCACGACAATGCAAAAAGATTCAAGCTTTCCAAACATGAATTCAAGCAAAACCAAAACTTTACCAAGAACCGAAGGAAAAAACAACGAAAGAAGCACAAAGAAAGAAAAACCAACCTGAACGAAGGAAGAAGCTTCAAAGGAGATTGAAGATGGAAAGACGGAATCGCCCAGAAAATCGCCGAATGACGCCGCAACGCAAGAAAGGCAAAATTTAGGCGAAAGAAGAAAGCGAGAGAGTGAAGGGAGAAGTTACAAAGAAAAATGAAAGAAGAGAAACCATTTCTGTGTGCAAAATTCAAATAAAAATCCAAGGGAAACGGGGCAATTAAAACTAATTAATGAAGGTATTAAACCCTTGCACGTTCCCAAGAACAGAGCGCTGATATAAAAGCGTGCGCTCTCAGAAGAAAACGTTCCACATTCAAAAACTCTACAAAGAAAGAAGTCGACAAATGCTCGAGTTTGGCCTCACCAGAGAAGGATCGAAGTCTAGGACTCGATCTCAAAAAGGAAGACCGAGCTCAAGCAGGGGCATTGTTCACACCCTGGGTCGAGCTATCCGATCCGGGATGTTCAGTAACAAAGCGACCGACCTCTTCAGGTCAGGCTATCCGACCTCTACTCAAAGAGCTCGGCCTAATCGACAGGAAAGCCCAAAAAGGGGCCCAACTTAAGGAATACGACCCAAATCCAAAGGCATCCCAAGCCTACAGAGAGAAGGGCGGTTCCCTTGAAGATAAGCTGACCTCACTCAAAGATAAGATAAGATAAGATAAAATAACTAACTTATCTTATCTAAGAAGGTCACTCCACACTATTATAAATACACTGGAGTACCCAGGTATAACTCATACTCTGATTCTACTAAAAACCTGCTTAATACCCTTGCTAACTTAAGCATCGGAGTCCCTTGTAGGTACCACCACCCTCCGGTGACGAAGGATCAGTAGCGCATCCAGTCCAACAAGTCGGACACGTCATCTCCGACCAGCACAGAAGATCTCGTCCGAGATCGACCTACAGTTTCAGGTAACCCTCGGAACAGTAAGGTTGGCTGATGAGCGGATAATTTATACGCTTTTTGGTATTGTTTTTAGTAGGATCTAGTTACTTTTAGGGATGTTTTCATTAGTTTTTATGTTAAATTCACATTTCTGGACTTTACTATGAGTTTGTGTGTTTTTCTGTGATTTCAGGTATTTTCTAGCTGAAATTGAGGGACTTGAGCAGAAATCAGATTCAGAGGTTGAAGAAGGACTGCTGATGTTGTTGGATTCTGACCTCCCTGCACTCAAAGTGGATTTTCTGGAGCTATAGAACTCGAAATGGCGCGCTTCCATTTGCGTTGGAAAGTAGACATCCAGGGCTTTCCAGAAATATATAATAGTTCATACTTTGGCCAAGAATAGACGACGTAAACTGGCGTTCAACGCCAGCTCTCTGCCCAAATCTGGCGTCCAGCGCCAGAAAAGGATCCAAAACCAGAGTTGAACGCCCAAACTGGCACAAATGCTGGTGTTCAACTCCAAGAAGGACCTCTACACGTGCAACACTCAAGATCAGCCCAAGCACACACCAAGTGGGCCCCGGAAGTGGATTTATGCATCAATTACTTATTTCTGTAAACCCTAGTGACTAGTTTATTATAAATAGGACCTTTTACTATTGTATTAGACATCTTTGGACGCCTGGTTCTTAGATCAGAGGGGCTGGCCATTCGGCCATGCCTGGACCTTCACTTATGTATTTTTAACGGTAGAGTTTCTACACTCCATAGATTAAGGTGTAGAGCTCTGCTGTTCCTCAAAGATTAATGCAAAGTACTAATGTTTTCTATTCAATTCATCTTATTTCGCTTCTAAGATATTCATTCGAACTTCAACCTGAATGTGATGAACGTGACAATCATCATCATTCCCTATGAACGCATGCCTGACAACCACTTCCGTTCTACCTTCGACTGAATGAGTATCTCTTAGATCTCTTAATCAGAATCTTCGTGGTGTAAGCTAGAATGATGGCGGCATTCAAGAGAATCCGGAAGGTCTAAACCTTGTCTGTGGTATTCCGAGTAGGATTCAATGATTGAATGACTGTGACGAGCTTCAAACTCGCGAGTGCTGGGCGTTAGTGACAGACGCAAAAGGAGGGTGAATCCTATTCCAGCATGATCGAGAACCGACAGATGAATAGCCGTGCCGTGACAGGGTGCGTTGACCATTTTCACTGAGAGGAGGGGATGTAGCCACTGGCAACGGTGATGCCCTTGTATAAAGCCAGCCATGGAAAGGAGTAAGACTGATTGGATGAAGACAGCAGGAAAGCAGAGGTTCAGAGGAACGAATGCATCTCCATACGCTTATCTGAAATTCTCACCAATGAGTTACATAAGTATTTCTATCCTTTATTCTATGTTTATTTAATTATCATTCGAAAACCCCATTACTATTTTATATCCGCCTGACTGAGATTTACAAGGTGACCATAGCTTGCTTCATACCAACAATCTCCGTGGGATTCGACCCTTACTCACGTAAGGTATTACTTGTAATCACGATTACGCGTACCAAGTTGCTCACGTGCCAGGAATAGTTTGAGCCTGGACATCACAATTTCGTGCACTATGTTTTTGGCGCCGTTGCCGGGGATTGTTTGAGTTTGGACAACTGACGGTTTATCTTGTTGCTCAGATTAGGTAATTTTATTTTTGTTTTATTTTCAAAAATTTTTCAAAAAGTTTTCAAAATTTTCTCCTTTGTTTTCGAAAAAAAAATTTCTTTAAAAAAAATGTTTTCAAAAATATATTTTTCTTCAGAATTTTTAAGAATGAATTCTAGTGTTTCATGATGATTTATTGAATCCTGGCTGGCTGTAAGCCATGTCTAATCTTTTGGACTGGGGTTTCAACTTACCATCACAAAAGAAGAGATTCTCACACACTTAGTTGCTCTATACTTGAAAAGTATCCATATCTGCTGAAGCTTGGCTGGCCATTGGCCATGTCTAGTGTTTTGGACTGGAGCTTTCATTGAAAGCTTGGCTGGCTAGTGAGCCATGTCTAATTCCTGGACTGAAGCTTTAGACTAACATGGCAAGATTCCTGGAATTCATATTAAAAATTTTGGAATCCTTATTTTCCTTTTTCAAATTAATTTTCGAAAAAAAATCCAAAAAAATTAGAAAATCATAAAAATCAAAAATATTTTTCTGTTTCTTGTTTGAGTCTTGAGTCATGTCATAAGTTTGGTGTCAATTGCATGTGCATCTTGCATTTTTTGAAAATTCATGCATTCATAGTGTTCTTCATGATCTTCAAGTTGTTCTTGGTAAGTCTTCTTGTTTGATCTTTGCATTTGCATGTTTTGTGTCTTTTCTTATTTTTCATATGCATTCTTGAATTATTAGTGTCTAAGCATTAAAGAATTCTAAGTTTGGTGTCTTGCATGTTTTCCTTGTATTAAAAATTTTTCAAAAATTTGTTCTTGATGTTTATCATGATCTTCATAGTGTTCTTGGTGTTCATCTTGACATTCATAGCATTCTTGCATGCATTCATTGTTTTGATCTAAAAATTTCATGCATTGCATCATTTTTCTTGTTTTTCTATCTCATCATAAAAATTCAAAAATCAAAAAAAATATCTTTCCCTTTTTCTCTCATCAAATTCGAAAATTTGGATTGACTTTTTCAAAAAAATTTTAAAAAAAAATCAAGTTGTTTCTTATGAGTCAAATCAAATTTTCAATTTGAAAATCTCATCTTTTTCAAAAATCAAATCTTTTTCAAATTTCTTAGTTATTTTCGAAAATTCCAAAAATATTTTTCAAAAATCTTTTTCTTATTTTTATCACATAATTTTTGAAAATAACAATAACAATTAATGTTTTGATTCAAAAATTTCAAGTTTGTTACTTGCTTGTTAAGAAAGATTCAAACTTTAAGTTCTAGAATCATATCTCATGATTTCTTATGAATCAAGTCATTAATTGTGATTTTCAAAATCAAATCTTTTTCAAAACTAATTTCTATCATATTTTTTCAAAAATATCTTCTTATCTTATCTTTTTCAAAAATTTGATTTCAAAAATATCTTTTCTAACTTCCTAACTTCTTATCTTTTCAAAATTTGTTTCAACTAACTAACTAACTTTTTGTTTTTTTCTCATCTTTTTCAAAACTACCTAACTAACTCTCTCTCTCTCTAATTTTCAAAAATATCCTCCCCCTTTTTCAAAAATTTCTTTTTTATTATTTTAATTTTTATTTTCGAAAAAAACTACTAACCTTTTTCAAAAACTATTTTCAAAAATCACTAACTCTTTTTCAAAAATTATTTTCAAAATTTTCCCTCTCTCATCTTATTCTATTTATTTATTCATCTACTAACATCTTTCCCTCACCCACCAAAAAATCCGAACCCTCGCTCTCTCTTCTGAGTTCAGATTTTTCTCTTCTTCTTTTCTACTAACAATAAGGAACCTCTTTACTGTGACATAGAGGATTCCTCTTCTTTTCTTTTTCTCTCCTCTTTCTTATGAGCAGGGACAGAGAAAAATGCATTCTTGTTGAAGCTGATCCAGAACCTGAAAGGACTCTGAAGAGGAAATTAAGAGAAGCTAAATTACAACAATCCAGAGACAACTTGATTGAAAATTTCGAACAAGTAAAGGAGATGGCAGCCGAACCCAACAACAATGCAAGGAGAATGCTTGGTGACTTTACTGCACCAAATTCCAAATTACATGGAAGAAGCATCTCTATTCCTGCCATTGGAGCAAACAACTTTGAGCTGAAACCTCAATTAGTTTCTCTGATGCAGCAGAACTGCAAGTTTCATGGACTTCCATCTGAAGATCGGACGCCTATGAAGAAGGGAGTTCTTGAAGTTGATACTCTGAATGCCATATTGGTTCAGAACAAAATACTGACTCAGCAAGTCAATATGATTTCTCAGAGTCTAAATGGAATGCAAGCTGCATCCAACAGTACTCAAGAGGCATCTTCTGAAGAAGAAGCTTATGATCCTGAGAACCCTGCAATAGCAGAGGTAAATTATATGGGTGAATCTTATGGAAACACCTATAATCCATCATGGAGAAATCATCCAAATTTCTCATGGAAGGATCAAAAGCCTCAACAAGGCTTTA
>NC_029787.2:32376812-32379139 GCF_000816755.2 Arachis ipaensis | reverse complement strand
TATGATTGATGTGGACAGAGGAGAATTGATCCTTCAATTAAATGAGGACAACCTTGTGTTTACAACTCAAGGATCTCTCTCTGCATCCATGGAGAGGAAGCTTCTCTCAAAGCAGAGTCAACCAAAGCCCCCACAGTCAAACTCTAAGTTTGGTGTTGGGAGGCCACAACCAAACTCTAAGTTTGGTGTTGAACTCCCATATCCAAACTTTAAGTTTGGTGTTGGAGAGTTTCAACAATGCTCTGAACATCTGTGAGGCTCCATGAGAGCCCACTGTCAAGCTATTGACATTAAAGAAGCGCTTGTTGGGAGGCAACCCAATTTTTATTTATCTAACTATATTTTTCTCAGTTATATGTCTTTATAGGTTCATGATCATGTGGAGTCACAAAATAAACAAAAAAATTAAAAACGGAATCAAAAACAGCAGAAGAAAAATCACACCCTGGAGGAGCATCTGTCTGGCGTTCAACGCCAAAACAGAGCATGGTTCTGGCGCTGAACGCCCAAAATGGGCAGCATCCTGGCGCTGAACACCCAGAACAAGCATGGTTCTGGCGTTCAACGCCAGAAATGGCAACAAATGGGCGTTGAACGCCCAAAATGGGCACCAACCTGGCGCTGAACGCCCAGAGTTGTGTGCAAAGGCATTTTACATGCCTAATGGGTGTAGGGATGTAAATCCTTGACACCTCAGGATCTGTGGACCCCACAGGATCCCCACCTACCTCCACTCACTTCTTCTCACCCCTCTTTCACACAATCCCATAAACACTCTTCCCCAAAACTCTTCACCAATCACCTCAATCTCTCTTCCCCATCACCTCTTCACCACTCACATCCATCCACTCTTCCCCATAAACCTACCTCATAAACCCCACCTACCTTCAAAATTCAAAACCAATTTCCCACCCAAACCCACCCATATGGCCAAAACCTTTCCCCCCTCCCTTCCCTATATAAAGCCCTCCACTCTTCTTCAAATTCACACAACACAACCCCTCTATACCCTTCTTGGCCGAAACACATCACCTTCTACCTCTCCTCCATTTCTTCTTCTTCTTCACCTATTCTTTCTTCTCTTGCTCGAGGGCGAGCAATATTCTAAGTTTGGTGTGATAAAAGCATAAGCTTTTTGTTTTTCCATTACCATTGATAGCACCTAAGACCGGAGAATCCTCTAGAAAGGGAAAAGGGAAGACAAAAACTTCCACCTCCGAGTCATGGGAGATGGAAAGGTTCATCTCCAAAGCCCATCAAGACCACTTCTATGATGTTATGGCCAAGAAGAAGGTGATCCCCGAGGTCCCTTTCAAACTCAAAAGAAATGAGTATCCGGAGATCCGACATGAAATTCAAAGAAGAGGTTGGAAAGTTCTAACAAACCCCATCCAACAAGTCGGCATCCTAATGGTTCAAGAGTTCTATGCCAATGCATGGATCACCAAGAACCATGATCAAAGTAAGAACCCGGATCCAAAGAACTATGTTACAATGGTTCGGGGGAAATACTTAGATTTTAGTCCGAAAAATGTGAGGTTGGCGTTTAACTTGCCTATGATGCAAGGAGATGAATGCCCCTACACCAGAAGGGTCAACTTTAATCAAAGGTTGGACCAAGTCCTTATGGACATATGTGTGGAAGGAGCTCAATGGAAGATTGACTCCAAAGGCAAGCCGGTTCAACTAAGAAGATTGGACCTCAAGCCTGTGGCTAGAGGATGGTTGGAGTTCATTCAATGCTCAATCATTCCCACTAGCAACCGATCTGAAGTTACTGTGGATCGGGCCATCATGATTCATAGCATCATGATTGGAGAGGAAATAGAAGTTCATGAAGTCATCTCTAATGAACTCTACAAAATAGCCGAAAAGTCATCCCCCATGGCAAGGCTAGCTTTTCCTCATCTTATCTGCCATCTATGTTACTCAGCTGGAGCTTTCATAGAAGGAGACACTCCTATTAAGGAAGAGAAGCCCATCACTAAGAAAAAGATGGAGCAAGCAAGAGAGCCTATTCATGGAGCTCAAGAGGCGCAAGAAGCTCACCACCATGAGATCCCGGAGATGCCTCAAATGCAATTTCCTCCACAAAATTATTGGGAGCAAATCAACACATCCCTAGAAGAATTAAGTTCTAACATGGGACAATTAAGGGTGGAGCATCAAGAGCACTCCATCATCCTTCATGAAATAAGAGAAGATCAAAAAGCAATGAGGGAGGAGTAACAAAGACAAGGAAGAGACATAGAAGAGCTCAAAGACATCATTGGTTCCTCAAGGAGGAAACGCCACCATCACTAAGGTGGACTCATTCCTTGTTCTTA
>NC_029787.2:32367324-32376753 GCF_000816755.2 Arachis ipaensis | reverse complement strand
GCGCTTCCAATTGTCTTGGAAAGTAGACATCCAGGGCTTTCCAGAAATATATAAATAGTCCATACTTTGGCTAAGAATAGACGACGTAAACTGGCGTTCAACACCAGCTCTCTGCCCAAATCTAGCGTCCAGCGCCAGAAAAGGATCCAAAACCAGAGTTGAACGCCCAAACTGGCACAAATGTTGGCGTTCAACTCCAAGAAGGACCTCTACACATGCAACACTCAAGCTCAGCCCAAGCACACACCAAGTGGGCCCGGAAGTGGATTTATGCATCAATTACTTATTTCTGTAAACCCTAGTGACTAGTTTATTATAAATAGGACCTTTTACTATTGTATTAGACATCTTTGGACGCCTGGTTCTTAGATCAGAGGAGCTGGCCATTCGGCCATGCCTGGACCTTCACTTATGTATTTTTAACGGTAGAGTTTCTACACTCCATAGATTAAGGTGTAGAGCTCTGCTGTTCCTCAAAGATTAATGCAAAGTACTACTGTTTTCTATTCAATTCATCTTATTTTGCTTCTAAGATATTCATTCGAACTTCAACCTGAATGTGATGAACGTGACAATCATCATCATTCTCTATGAACGCGTGCCTGACAACCACTTCCGTTCTACCTTCGACTGAATGAGTATCTCTTAGATCTCTTAATCAGAATCTTCGTGGTGTAAGCTAGAATGATGGCGGCATTCAAGAGAATCCGGAAGGTCTAAACCTTGTCTGTGGTATTCCGAGTAGGATTCAATGATTGAATGACTATGACGAGCTTCAAACTCGCGAGTGCTGGGCGTTAGTGACAGACGCAAAAGGAGGGTGAATCCTATTCCAGCATGATCGAGAATCGACAGATGAATAGCCGTGCCGTGACAGGGTGCGTTGACCATTTTCACTGAGAGGAGGAGATGTAGCCACTGACAACGGTGATGCCCTTGCATAAAGCCAGCCATGGAAAGGAGTAAGACTGATTGGATGAAGACAGCAGGAAAGCAGAGGTTCAGAGGAACGAATGCATCTCCATACGCTTATCTGAAATTCTCACCAATGAGTTACATAAGTATTTCTATCCTTTATTCTATGTTTATTTAATTATCATTCAAAAACCCCATTAATATTTTATATCCGCCTGACTGAGATTTACAAGGTGACCATAGCTTGCTTCATACCAACAATCTCCGTGGGATTCGACCCTTACTCACGTAAGGTATTACTTGGACGACCCAGTGCACTTGCTGGTTAGTTGTGCGAAGTTGTGAACCATGGTATTGGCATCATGTTTTTGGCGCCATTACCAGGGAAAGAAAGAGCGATGAATTTTACATAATCAAAGTGTAATCACAATTTCTGCGCACCATTGGCAAAGATTTTTCAACTTGCATTGATAGTGTCTTTTTAGTTGATGGGTTAAAGCATAATCTATTAAGCATAAGTCAATTGTGTGATCTTGGATATGCTGTAACCTTTAGAAAATCTGATTGTAGAGTCATAAATGAGAAAACAAGGGCTGCTTTATTTGTTGCCAAAAGAAGTGACAATGTTTATGGTATCACTCTAGATGATTTAAAAGTTCAAAATGTAACTTGCTTCTCTTCAATGGAATCTGAAAAATAGATGTGGCATAAGAGGTTAGGACATGTTAGCATGTTCCAAATCTCTAAGCTTGTAAAGAGAGGCTTAGTTAGAGGTCTTCCTAATATAAAATTTGATAAGGACATCATTTGTGATGCTTGTCAAATGGGTAAACAAATTAAAACCTCTTTCAAACCCAAGGAAGATGTCTCTACTAAGAAACCATTGGAGTTGTTACATCTTGATCTGTTTGGACCTACTAGAACTCAAAGTCTTGGAGGAAAGAGTTATGGCATGGTAATTGTGGATGACTATACTAGATTTGGCTGGGTGTTCTTTCTTGCTCATAAATATGAGGCTTTTTCTGTTTTTGAAAAGTTCTGCAAAAAGATTCAAAATGAAAAAGGTTCAAAAATTATTTCAATTAGAAGTGATCATGGTAAAGAATTTGAAAATCAATACTTTGAATCTTTTTGTGATGAACAAGGCATATCACATAACTTCTCTTGCCTAAGAACACCTCAACAAAATGGTGTTGTTGAGAGAAGAAATAAAAGTTTACAAGAAATGGCTAGAGCTATGTTATGTGAATATGAAATCCCAAAGTTCTTATGGGCTGAAGCTGTGAATACAGCTTGCTATGTTTTAAATAGAACCATCATTAGGAAGTTTTTGAAGAAAACCTCATATGAACTTTGGAAAGGGCATCCTCCTAATCTTAGTTATTTTCATGTGTTTGGCTGCAAGTGTTTCATTCTGAATATCAAAAAAAATTTAGGAAAATTTTATCCTAAAACACATGAAGGGATTTTTCTTGGTTATTCCACAAATAGCAAGGCCTATAGAGTTTATAACAAGAACTCCAAAACTGTTGAGGAAACCATGCATGTCACTTTCTGTGAATCTAACAAAATTCCCAGTGTTTGCATTGATGATAGTCTAGGTTTTGAAGCGGAATTACCACAGAACACTGAACCAGTTCCACAAAATCCAAGTCATCATGAAGTTGCACCTGTTAGCTGTGAAAATTCAAATTCTGCAGGAGACAATTTGGAATTATCTCCTGTCGCAGCTAAAAACACTGATGCAGAGGCTATTGTTGATCAAGAGGAACCTGGATCTTCAACACAAATCAAAAGGCCCAGGGAATGGAAGTTTCTAAAAAATTATCCTGAGAAATTCATAATTGGTGATCCCTCGAAAAGTATTTCAACAAGGTCATCCTTGAAAAGAGCTGAATCCAACAACTTCACTATTTTATCAAAGATTGAACCTCAAAACATCCAAGAAGCTCTTGCTGATCCATCTTGGGTGTTAGCTATGAAGGAGGAATTGCAGCAATTTGAGAAGAATCAGGTCTAGTCATTAGTGCCTTACCCAAATGGAAAGAAAGTCACTGGCACTAAATGGATTTTCAGAAATAAACTGGGTGAAGATGGATCCATAGTCCGAAACAGAGCTAGATTGGTTGCTCAAGGATATGATCAAGAGGAAGAGATTGATTTCGATGAATTCTTTGCACCTGTAGCTCGAATGGAAGCCATCAGATTGCTCCTTGCATATGCTGCTCATTGTGGCTTCAAGCTATTCCAAATGGACGTAAAGTGTGCTTTCCTCAATGGCATAATAGATAGAGAGGTTTATGTGGCTCAACCACCTGGGTTTGAAAACAAATTTTTTCCTAACCATGTTTTCAAACTAGCTAAGGCCTTATATGGTTTGAGACAAGCTCCTAGAGCTTGGTATGAGAGGCTTAGCTCATTTTTGTTGAAAAATAATTTTCAAAGAGGAGCCATTGACACCACTTTATTTATTAGGAACTATCATGATCATTTTATTCTTGTGCAAGTTTATGTTGATGATATTATATTTGGTTCGGCTAATGAGAATTTGTGTGCAGATTTTGTTAAGCTTATGACCAATGAATTTGATATGAGCATGATGGGAGAGCTCAATTTCTTCCTAGGCTTGCAAATCAAGCAAACTGCAGAAGGCATATTCATCCATCAAGAAAAATATGCAAAGGAACTTATCAAGAAGTTTGGGCTGGACTGTGCTAAGCCAATGGGAACCCCCATGCATCCTAACATCAAGCTTGATAAGGATGAACATAGTAGAGATGTTGATGAGACACGCTATAGAGGGATGATTGGATCTTTAATGTATCTAACCTCCTCAAGGCCTGATATCATTCAAAGTGTTGGAGTTTGCTCAAGGTTTCAATCAAAGCCTAAGGAGTCCCACCTCTGCTGTGAAGAGAATCATCCGATATGTGCTTGGTACCACTAATTATGGTTTATGGTTTCCTAAGACTGATTCATTTCAATTAGTGGGTTTCTGTGATGCAGATTTTGCTGGGGATAGGATTGATAGAAGAAGCACAAGTGGCATGTGCTGCTTTCTTGGGAAATCTCTCATTGTTTGGTCTAGTAAAAAGTAAGCTACAGTAGCACTTTCAACAGCCGAAGCTGAGTATATTGCAGCCTCCTCTTGTTGTTCTCAATTATTATGGCTGAAAACTCAACTAGCTGACTATAAACTGAATGTCTCAAATATTCCACTATTTTGTGACAACATAAGTGCTATTAATATTTCCAAAAATCCTGTTTTGCATTCAAAAACAAAGCACATTGAAGTTCGTTTTCACTCTATAAGAGAACATGTGCAAAATAGAAATTTAGATATTCAGTTTGTTAATTCTGAGGGTCAGTTGGCTGATATTTTCATCAAACCATTGATAGAGGATAGATTCTGCAAGTTACGAACTGAACTGGACATTCTTACTTCATCTTTGTTTTCTTAATGATTCTGATCCTGAGCTCTTTTATGTTTTGTCTCATAAATCGTCGTGAGATTTTTTGGCAGATGATGAGTTTACTTCATTAAGTCACTATGAAGCTATTGGATTCAAACCTGACCATAATGAATGATGGACGTCAAGTGCTAAAGCAGTCTCTGGAACTATGGGTTTTTTCTTTATTGAACACTTTAGGGCTTTTTCAATTTTTACTAAAAGTGGACTTTCAATTTTTTTGGGCTTAAATTCAGTTTCAATTTTTTGAGACAACTGAAATTACTTCAATTTTTCGACAGTCTCATTTTTTTGGCATTTGCACTGTGATTAATTGGGCTTCACTTCATCTGCATCCATACACAAATTTCAAACTTGTTTGCTTTTTATCCTTATTTCAAAGTTTGGATTTTTATCTTTTCAAGGTGCAACCTTTACAATTCTCTAAGCCTATATTAACTTCCCACTACATGCATCCTTTCACACTACTCTCTCCACTCTTTTATCTTATTCCCTCCAGTGCTCTATAAAATGACACGAAAGAAAAGAGCAGTTCGCAGAGGTTCACATAGTGGCCACCATCGTTCTGATCACTCACAACCTTCTCCATCATGGTGCTGAGCACAAAAAAAACCAAGTTTTGGAGGAAAATGCTCTCAAGAAGACCAGGGAAAGGATTCGCATTCTGCGGGACTTTGTGGAGGATGTTGAGGTTGGCCTCACCACATCTGACAATGAGGGGGAGGACGATGGAACCTCTGATGAATCCAACTCTGATGCCTAGCTCCTTTTATCTCATCTGTGATTATGACTTAGTTTAATTTTAACTTTGTTTATTTTGGATGACTGTAAAAACCTTAACTACTCTGCTACTTATATTCTATGCACTAGCCACTAACAAATTTTGTGCAGGTTGTTTTTCCTTTCCTCCCTTAATGACAAAAGGGGGAGAAAAGAAAAGGAATGTTAGCGTTGGCTTAGGGATTAATAGTAATAGTTAAGAACAATGATATAATTTGTGGTGCTATGATTTGCCCTGTGTTGTGATTAGTGTTAATTGCTCTGTGCTTTCATTACTGTGATATACTGCTTGGAAATATTGGTCTTGGCTGTTTTTAAGTTTTGCCCAGGTTAAGATGTAAGCCATGATCAAGGGGGAGTAATGCTAGCAGTGAGGGGGAGCAACTCACAATCCAAATGTCATCAAAGGGAAGTATTCTTAACTCTTTTAAATTAGTCTTTAATTTCCCTATTTTATCATGTTTGTCATCAAGGGGGAGATTGTTGAGCCTAGTTTGATTTTGGGTCAATTTATGATGACAAACATTCAATTGGGTTGAAAGCCCAATATTGTTTAATGTGTGCTTTATTGTTGCAGGCCCAAGTATACTAGTTTATGCTGCATCAGCCCATTATAGCAAATAGAAGAACAGCTCACATTGTTCCTTAGTGCAGTAAACAAGTCCAACAATTCCTCATAGCACCGTTCAGCAAATTAAATGATTTTATATATATATATATATATTATATTTGCTAAAAGCAATATGAGGACAGCTGTATCATGCAAGGACAGGTGTGGCTCTGTAAAAGCAAGCAAGGACACAAAGGGCACACCCACTAACCCAAGGACATCAGCAAAGCACTGCTGTGGATCATGGTTGAGCAAAAACAAACTTGCATATAGTAGCAGCAGCAGGGAAATGGAGCAAAATGAAAAAGAAGAGCATGCCTTGGAAGAAGGCCAAGCAAAGGACAGCAGGAGTAGTGGTCGAGCTCCTTGGACAGCAGAGGTGGTGGAGTGGTGCACAAAATTGTGATCATCAACAATGGCGCCAAAGACTTGGAGCTCTCAAACGTGAATCACACTTTGTCACAATTCCGCACAACTAACCAACAAGTGCATTGGGTCGTCCAAGTAATAAACCTTACGTGAGTAAGGGTCGATCCTACGGAGATTGTCGGCTTGAAGCAAGCTATGGTCATCTTGTAAATCTCAGTCAGGCAGATTCAAATGGTAATGGAGGATTGATAATTAAAAGATGAATAAAACATAAAATAAAGATAGAGATACTTATGTAATTCATTGGTGGATTTCAGATAAGTGTATGAAGATGCTTTGTTCCCCCTGAACCTCTGCTTTCCTATTGCCTTCTTCCAATCATTCATACTCCCTTCCATGGCAAGCTTTATGTTGGGCATCACCGTTTTCAATGGCTACATCCCGTCCTCTCAGTGAAAATGGTCCTGATGCTCTGTCACAACATCGGCTAATCAGCTGTCGGTTCTCGATCATGTCGGAATAGGATCCATTGATCTTTTTGCATCTGTCACACGCCCCACAATCGCGAGTTTGAAGCTCGTCACAGTCATCCCTTCCCAGATCCTACTCGGAATACCACAGACAAGGTTTAGACTTTCCGGATCTCAGGAATGGCCGCCAATAATTCTAGCCTATACCACGAAGGTTCCAACCTTAGATCAGAAACCCAAGAGATACACACTCAATCGAAGGTAGAACGGAGGTGGTTGTCAGGCACAAGTTCATAGGTGAGAATGATGATGAGTGTCACGGATCATCACATTCATCAAGTTGAAGAACAAGTGATATCTTAGAGAAGAAGTAGGCGTGAATTGAATAGAAAAACAATAGTACTTCGTATTAATTCATGAAGAACAGCAGAGCTCCACACCTTAATCTATGGTGTGTAGAAACTCCACCGTTGAAAATACATAAGAACAAGGTTCAGACATGGCCGTGAGGCCAGCCCCCAAACGTGAAAAGATCTATGAAAGTATATGAAAAGTTCTGTCAAGTATATGAAATACAATAGCAAAAGGTCCTATTTATAGAGAACTAGTAGCCTAGGGTTACAGAAATAGGTAATTAATGCAGAAATCTTCTTTCGGACCCACTTGGTGTGTGCTTGGGCTGAGCATTGAAGCATTTTCGTGTAGAGACTTTTCTTGGAGTTAAACGCCAGCTTTTGTGCCAGTTTGCGCGTTTAACTCCAGCTTTTGTGCCAGTTTTGGAGTTAAACGCCAGAATTCTTGAGCTGACTTGGAACGCCTGTTTGGGCCATCAAATCTCGGGAAAAGTATGGACTATTATATATTGCTGGAAAGTCCAGGATGTCTACTTTTCAACACAATTAAGAGCGTGCCAATTGGGCTTTGGTAGCTCCAGAAAATCCACTTTGAGTGCAGGGAGGTCAGAATCCAATAGCATCTGCAGTCCTTTTTCAGCCTCTGAATCAGATTTTTGCTCAGGTCCCTCAATTTCAGCCAGAAAATACCTGAAATCACAAAAAAACACACAAACTCATAGTAAAGTCCAAAAGAGTGATTTTTATTTAAAAACTAATAAAAACATAATAAAAACTAATTAAAATATACTAAAAACAATGCCAAAAAGTGTATAAGTTATCCGCTCATCACAACACCAAACTTAAATTGTTGCTTGTCCCCAAGCAACTGAAAATCAAATAGGATAAAAATAAGAGAATATACAATGAATTCCAAAAACATCTATGAAGATCAGTATTAATTAGATGAGCGGGGCTTTTAGCTTTTTGCTTCTGAACAGTTTTGGCATCTCACTTTATCCCTTGAAGTTCAGACTGATTGGCATCTATAGGAACTCAGAATCCAGATAGTGTTACTGACTCTCCTAGTTAAGTATGTTGATTCTTGAACACAGCTACTTTATGAGTCTTGGCCGTGGCTCTAAGCACTTTGTTTTCCAGTATTACCACCGGATACATAAATGCCACCGACACATAACTGGGTGAACCTTTTCAGATTGTCCAGGGTTCTTAAGCACACTCTTCTTTTTGCTTTGGACCTCGACTTTAACTGCTCAGTCTCAAGTTTTCACTTGACACCTTCACGCCACAAGCACATGGTTAGGGACAGCTTGGTTTAGCCGCTTAGGCCAGGATTTTATTCCTGTGGGCCCTCCTATCCACTGATGCTCAAAGCCTTGGATCCTTTTTATCACCCTTGCCTTTTGGTTTAAAGGGGTATTGGCTTTTTCTGCTTGCTTTTCTTTTTCTTTCTTTTTCTTTTCTCTTTTTTTTTGCCTCTTTTTTTTTTTTTTGCAAGCTTTTCACTGCTTTTTCTTGCTTCAAGAATCAATTTTATGATTTTTCAGATCATCAAATAACATTTCTCCTTTTCCCATCATTCTTTCAAGAGACAACAATTTTGACATTCATAAACAATCAAATTCAAAAATATACACTGTTCAAGCATTCATTCAGAAAAACAATAGCATTGCCACCACATCAAAATAATTAAACTGTTTTAAAATTCAAAATTCATGTACTTCTTTTTCTTTTTCAATTAAAAACATTTTTCATTTAAGAAAGGTGATGGATTTATTTTCATAGCTTTAAAGCATAGACACTTAGACACTAATGATCATGTAATAAAGACACAAACATAAATAAACATAGAGCACAATTTTCGAAAAACAGAAAATAAAGAACAAGGAAATTAAAGAACGGGTCCACCTTAGTGATGGCGGCTTGTTCTTCCTCTTGAAGATCTTATGGAGTGCTTGAGCTCCTCAATGTCTCACTTCTTCTCCAATCATCATGCTATGTATCATGATAGCCCGGTCTATAGTAGCTTCGGACCGGTTGCTAGTGGGAATGATTGAACGTTGGATGAACTCCAACCATCCCCTAGCCACGGGCTTGAGGTCATGCCTTCTTAGTTGAACCGGCTTCCCTCTTGAATCTCTCTTCCATTGAGCGCCCTCTTCACAGATGTCCATGAGGACTTGGTCCAACCTTTGATCAAAGTTGACCCTTCTAGTGTAGGGGTGTGCATCTCCTTGCATCATGGGCAAGTTGAATGCCAACCTTACATTTTCCGGACTAAAATCTAAGTATTTCTCTTGGACCATTGTAAGCCAATTCTTGGGGTCTGGGTTCACACTTTGATCATGGTTCTTGGTGATCCATGCATTGGCATAGAACTCTTGAACCATTAAGATTCTGACTTGTTGAATGGGGTTGGTGAGAACTTCCCAACCTCTTCTTCGGATCTCATGTCGGATCTC
>NC_029787.2:32365117-32366518 GCF_000816755.2 Arachis ipaensis | reverse complement strand
AAGTATTTCCCTCGGACCATTGTAAGCCGATTCTTGGGGTCTGGGTTCACACTTTGATCATGGTTCTTGGTGATCTATGCATTGGCATAGAACTCTTGAACCATTAAGATCCCGAGTTGCTGAATGGGGTTGGTGAGAACTTCCCAACCTCTTCTTCGGATCTCATGTCGGATCTCCGGATATTCGCCCTTTTTGAGCTTAAAAGGGACCTCGGAGATCACCTTCTTCTTGGCTACAACTTCATAGAAGTGGTCTTGATGCACCCTTGAGAGGAATCTCTCCATCTCCCATGACTCGGAGGTGGAAGCTTTTGCCTTCCCTTTCCTCTTTCTAGAGGTTTCTCCGGCCTTTGGTGCCATAAATGGTTATGGAAAAACAAAAAGCTTTAGCTTTTACCACACCAAACTTAGAAGGTTGCTCGTCCTCGAGCAAAAGAAGAAAGAAGAGAGTAGAAGAAGAAGAAATAGAGGAGATGGAGTGGGCTTTGTGTTTCGTCCAAGGGGGAGAATTGGTGTTTAGGTTGTGTGAAAATGAAGGAGTGAAGATGGGTTTATATAGGGGTGAGAGGGGGTGTCTGGTTCGGCTATAGAGGGTGGGTTTGGGAAGGAAAGTGGTTTGAATTTGGATGGTGAGGTAGGTGGGGTTTTATGAAGGATGGATGTGAGTGGTGAAGAGAATGGTGGGATTTGATAGGTGAGGGGTTTTTGGGGAAGAGGTATTGAGGTGATTGGTGAATGGGTGAAGAAGAAAGAGAGTGGTGGGGTAGGTAGGGATCATGTGGGATCCACAGATCCTGAGGTGCCAAGGATATCTCATCCCTGCACCAAGTGGCGTGTAAAACACCCTTTTCTGCCAATCCTGGCGTTAAACGCAGGCTGCTGCCCATTTCTGGCGTTTAACGCCAGCTTCTTGCCCATTCCTGGCGTTAAACGCCAGTCTGGTGCCCTTTTCTGGCGTTAAACGCCCAGAATGGTGCCAGACTGGGCGTTTAACGCCCATTCTGCTACCTTTACTGGCTTTTAAACGCCAGTAATTATCTCCTCCAGAGTGTTCTATTTTTCATTCTGTTTTTCACTTTGTTTTTGCTTTTTTAATTGTTTTTGTGACTTCACATGATCATCAACCTACAGAAAACATAAAATAACAATAGAAAATAGAAATTTAAAGTAAAAATTAGGTTGCCTCCCAACAAGTGCTTCTTTAATGTCAATAGCTTGACAGTGGCTCTCATCGAGCCTCACAGATGTTCAGAGCAATGTTGGAACCTCCCAACACCAAACTTAGAGTTTGAATGTGGGGGTTCAACACCAAACTTAGAGTTTGACTGTGGGGGCTCTATTTGACTCTGTATTGAGAGAAGCTCTTCGTGCTTCCTCTCCATGGTGACAGAGGGATATCCTT
>NC_029787.2:32364054-32365083 GCF_000816755.2 Arachis ipaensis | reverse complement strand
TATGGTACAAGGTATTGAGAACTTTCCAGGATCTTGTCTTTTTTGAGGTAATCTCTGCCTAGTCAAGTCATCCAGTTCTTTGATGAGCAATGGAGGTTCATCCTCCCAAGTCTCATTATCAAATAACTTGGTATTTAGCTTCATGATTACTCCAAGGTACTTAGCAACTTGCTCTTCAGTAACATCTTCATCCTCTTCAGAGGAAGAATATTTATCAGAGCTCATGAATGGCAGAAGTAGATTTAATGGAATCGCTATGGTCTCAGTATGAGCCTCAGATTCTCATGGTTCCTTATTAGGGAACTCCATGGAGGTCAGTGGGTGTCCATTGAGGTCTTCCTCAGTGGGAATCACTGCCTCTTCCTCCTCTCCATGTTCGGCCATGTGAGATGTGGTTATGGCCTTGCACTCTCTTTTTGGGTTCTCTTCTGTATTGCTAGGGAGAGTGCTAGGAGGGAGTTCAGTAATTTTCTTACTCAGCTGACCCAATTATGCCTCCAAATTTCTAATGGAGGACCTTGTTTCAGTCATGAAACTTTGAGTGGTTTTGATTAGATCAGAGACAATGGTTGTTAAGTCAGAGGGGTTTTGCTTAGAATTCTCTGTCTGTTGCTGAGAAGGTGATGGAAAAGGCTTGCCATTGTTAAACCTGTTTCTTCTACCATTGTTGTTGTTGAAACCTTGTTGAGGTCTCTGTTGATCCTTCCATGAGAGATTTGGGTGATTTCTCCATGAAGGATTATAGGTGTTTTCATAGGGTTCTCCCATGTAATTCACCTCTTTCATTGCTGGGTTCTCAGGATCATAAGCTTCTTCTTCAGAGGAAACTTCCTTAGTACTGCCTGTTGCTGCTTGCATTTCAGACAGACTCTGAGAAATCATATTGACTTGTTGGGTCAATATTTTATTCTGAGCCAATATGGCATTCAGAGTATCAATCTCAAGAACTCCTTTCTTCTGAGTTGTCCCATTATTTACAGGATTCCTTTCAGAGGTGTACATGAATTGGTTATTTGCAACCATTTCAAT
>NC_029787.2:32362278-32363332 GCF_000816755.2 Arachis ipaensis | reverse complement strand
TTTTAAAAAAAAAATTTGAAATTAGAAAAAAGATATGATTGAAAAAATTAATTTTGAAAAAGATGTGATTGAAAAGATATGTTTGAAAAGATATAATTGAAAATCAATTTAGAAAAAGAAAATTTTTAAAATTAAGTTGATTACTTGACTATCAAGAAATTAAAAGATATGATTTTAAAATTTAAAGTTTGATCCTTTCTTAATAGGCAAGTAACAACTTGAAAATTTTGAAAATAGCAAAAATAAATATAAAATGGAAAGAAATTGATTTTGAAAGAGATATGATTGAAAAGATATGATTTGAAAAAGATTTAATTTTGAAAAATTATGAAAACTTGAAAAAAATGTGAATTAAAAACAAAATCTTCCCTCTGGTGTCATCCTGGCGTTAAACGCCCAGAATGGTGCCCATTCTGGCGTTTAACGCCCAAATCTCTACCTTTTTGGGCATTAAACGCCCAGCCAGGTACCCTGGCTGGCGTTTAAACGCCAGTTTTCCTTCTTCACTGGGCGTTTTGAACGCCCAGCTTTTTCTATTTGATTCCTCTGCTGAATATTCTGAATCTTTAATTCTCTGTATTATTGACTTGAAAAGACACAATTTTGAAAATATTTTTGAATTTTTAATGATGAGAAACAATAAGAATGCAACTAGGATAAAAGAAACAATGCATGCAGGACACCAAACTTAAAAATTTTCATATAAAAGACACTAATAAATTGAGAATGCATATGAGAAACAACAAAACACACAAAACAAGAGAATTTAAAGATCAGAGCAATGAAATCATCAAGAACAGCTTGAAGATCAATGAAGAACATGCATGAATTCGAAAAATGCAAGAAGAACAGAAACATGCAATTGACACCAAACTTAAAAATTAATACTAGACTCAAACAAGAAACATAAAATATTTTTGGTTTTATGATTTAAAATTTTTTTGTGATTTTCGAAACTTATATGGAAAAGAAAATAAAGAGAATCAAAACTTTTAATGAGAATTCCAGGAATCATGCAATGTTAGTCTAAAGCTTCAGTCTAAAAAGATTAGAC
>NC_029787.2:32342155-32356472 GCF_000816755.2 Arachis ipaensis | reverse complement strand
TTCAGTTAAGTCAGAATGAAGGGGTGACCCGTGATAATCACCCACTATCTTCGTTACTCGCTTAGCCAAGATCCGCGTGCCTGACAACCACAAGCCGTCTACATGATGTTCAACGTAGTCATTGGACGACAGCCGGAGTATATTCTCTTGGGTCTCTGATCTGCGATTCGCATCGTCTCTCCTGACAACAGAGCATCCGAATCTGAGATTAGAACCTTCGTGGTATAGGCTAGAACCATTGGCAGCATTCCTGAGATCCGGAAAGTCTAAACCTTGTTTGTGGTGTTCCGAGTAGGTTCTGGGAAGGGATGACTGTGAAGAGCTTCAAACTTACGAATGTTGGACGCAATGATAGTGTGCAAAAGGATAGAGAGATACTATTCCGACGCTAGTGAGAACCGACAGATGATTAGCCGTGCGGTAGCTGTACCTGGTATTTTTCATCCGAGACGAGAAATCCAAAAGTTGATTAGCCGTGCAGAGATCGTACCTGGTATTTTTCATCTGAGAGGATCATACAACTTGCCATGGAAGGGAGCACGCATGATTGGAAGAAGACAATAGGAAAGCAGAGGTTCAAAACTAACAAAGCATCTCCAAACGCTTATCTAAAATTTCCACCAATGAATTACATAAGTATCTTTATTTTATTTTATGTTTTATTTATCTTTTAATTATCAAAACCTCATAACCATTTGAATCCGCCTGACTAAGATTTACAGGATGACCATAGCTTATTCAAGCCGACAATCTCCGTGGGATCAACCCTCACTCATGTAAGGTATTACATGGACAACCCAGTGCACTTGCTGGTTAGTTGTGCGGAGTTGTGAAAAGTGTTATCACAATTTTGTGCACCAATTATGCCGCTGTCCTCTGCCCATTTTTTGTTTTCCTCTTTAAATTCGAATTTGGTTTGGGTTTTGAGGAAATCTTGTGATTTTGGTTGTTTAGGAGTGCTCTAGTATGAGCCATGGGTGATATTCATCACAAACTTCAGTGGGTTAAGGTAAGAAACCCTCCAACCCTTGTGATTTATCATTTTCTTGAACCCTAGGTTGATGTATATATGTGAAATTGGTTATGTTAGTGTATTAGGTGATTTTGGTGCACAATTGGGAGGTTGGTGTTTCTTGTGGAGCTTTGGTGAGGCTTGGAGCTAAGGATTAGTGGAGACTTCCAAGAAGAAGCTCAATTGATTTGGCTACAAGAGGTACGGTTTAAGTTTCATTTAAGTACCGTGTGGTGTGATGAGAATTTCTAGGCTAGATGCTCCTAGGATAAGTTTGGATTGTGCAAATGGTTAGTACTAATATGCATAGTTGATATGTAATATAAATTAATGATTGGATTGAGAATTGTGTGAATTGTATGTGTGGTGTGTTGAGAATTTGATAAATTGGATAATAAGTATTAGTTTGTGGTATATGCATGTAAATTGTGAATTTGGGCTAGAGGCCGTAAATTTTGGGCTAGAGGCCAGGAAGAGGTAAGGAAGGTAAGTTGATATGTGTATTGTGTGTTGATATAAGAGATTGGATGGATTTCAGATATTAAATGTGTGAATAATTGGTTTGATTATTGAATAATAAGGTTTGAGGGATTGAGGTGTGGAAATTGATAGTTTTGGGTGAAATTGTGTGGATGAGTGGTGCGGTAATTTATAATCCACAAACTAACCGGCAAGTGCACCGGATCGTACCAAGTAATACCTCAGGTGAGTGAGGGTCGATCCCACGAGGATTAATGGATCAAGCAACAATAATTGAGTGATAAGCTTAGTCAGGCAAACAGAAAGTAATGTTTGGGCAATATTGGTGCACGAAATTGTGATCATCAACAATGGCGCCAAAGACTTGGAGCTCTCAAACGTGAATCACACTTTGTCACAATTCAGCACAACTAACCAGCAAGTGCACTGGGTCGTCCAAGTAATAAACCTTACGTGAGTAAGGGTCGATCCCACGGAGATTGTCGGCTTGAAGCAAGCTATGGTCATCTTGCAAATCTCAGTCAGGCAGATTCAAATGGTGATGGAGGATTGATAATTGAAAGATGAATAAAACATAAAATAAAGATAGAGATACTTATGTAATTCATTGGTGGATTTCAGATAAGTGTATGAAGATGCTTTGTTCCCCCTGAACCTCTGCTCTCCTATTACCTTCTTCCAATCATTCATACTCCCTTCCATGGCAAGCTTTATGTTGGGCATCACCGTTGTCAATGGCTACATCCGTTCTCTCAGTGAAAATGGTCCTGATGCTCTATCACAACATCGGCTAATCAGCTGTCGGTTCTCGATCATGTCGGAATAGGATCCATTGATCCTTTTGCGTCTGTCACACGCCCCACAATCGCGAGTTTGAAGCTCGTTACAGTTATCCCTTCCCAGATTTACTCAGAATACCACAGACAAGGTTTAGACTTTCCGGATCTCAGGAATGGCCGCCAATAATTCTAGCCTATACCACGAAGGTTCCAACCTTAGATCAGAAACCCAAGAGATACACACTCAATCGAAGGTAGAATGGAGGTGGTTGTCAGGCACACGTTCATAGGTGAAAATGATGATGAGTGTCACAGATCATCACATTCATCAAGTTGAAGAACAAGTGATATCTTAGAGAAGAAGTATGCGTGAATTGAATAGAAAAACAATAGTACTTCGTATTAATTCATGAAGAACAGCAGAGCTCCACACCTTAATCTATGGTATGTAGAAACTCCACCGTTGAAAATACATAAGAACAAGGTTCAAGCATGGCCGTGAGGCCAGCCCCCAAACGTGAAAAGATCTATGAAAGTATATGAAAAGTTCTGTCAAGTGTATGAAATACAATAGCAAAAGGTCCAATTTATAGAGAACTAGTAGCCTAGGGTTACAGAAATAGGTAATTAATGCAGAAATCTTCTTCTGAGCCCACTTGGTGTGTGCTTGGGCTGAGCATTGAAGCATTTTCGTGTAGAGACTTTTCTTGGAGTTAAACGCCAGCTTTTGTGCTAGTTTGCGCGTTTAACTCCAGAATTCTTGAGCTGACTTGGAACGCCTGTTTGGGCCATCAAATCTCGGGAAAAGTATGGACTATTATATATTCTTTCCAACGCAATTGAGAGCGCGCCAATTGGGCTTCTGTAGCTCTAGAAAATCTACTTTGAGTGCAGGGAGGTCAGAATCCAACAGTATCTGCAGTCCTTTTTCAGCCTCTGAATCAGATTTTTGCTCAGGTCCCTCAATTTCAGCCAGAAAATACCTGAAATCAGAGAAAAACACACAAACTCATAGTAAAGTCCAGAAGAGTGATTTTTATTTAAAAACTAATAAAAACATAATAAAAACTAATTAAAATATACTAAAAACATACTAAAAACAATGCCAAAAAGCGTATAAGTTATCCGCTCATCATGGAGCAAGATGAAGAAAGGACTGCATGCTAGCAAGGACAGCTCCAACGAGCAGCTGGCACAAGAAAATAGAAGAGGCAAAAATTCAAGGCAAAGATGAAGATATATAAGAAGTCTCATTCCATCATTTCAAAGGGAAGAGAGAACACACACCCAGCGCATCATCTCTAAACATAGAGCTGAAATCTCTTTCTTCTACTCAAGCTTAATTCTAATTTTTTGTTATGGATATCTTGTGTCGTTTTCTGTGTTGAAAAGGCAAATATTGGGAGGTTGAAAAGCCAAGAGAGAAAAGACATGAGTGATACAGAATAGCCACAAATTTCTGATGTATTGAGTTGTTGAACTAGGATTAGTTCCCCTTTCAAGTTGGGTTAGCACATGGGGTGATTGAATCTGTGTAGATTCCCCTTCCTAGTTGGGTCAGCACTATGGGAAGCTAAGCTTTGGTGTTGAAAGCTTAGGGGGTAGAATACTAGTTGAATTAGGGAAAAATTCAATAGTATTGGTGTATGTAATCTGTGAAAGATTAGTGAAAATTCCACCATGATTTGTGGTGGAGACTGGACGTAGGATTAATTGCACAAAGAATCCAAACCAGGATACATGCTGGTCTTCATCTTCTCTTCCCTACTCTTTATTGTTCTGCATATGAGACAATTTCAAATAATCTCCTGCAACTTAAGCTTTCACTGCAACAGAGTTTGAAACTCTAAGTTTTAAGCTAACTTGATTCAACCCCCCTTCTCAAGTTCCACTAGAACCATCAATTATTATTATCATTACAAATTAGATATCAATATTTTTAATTATTATAAGATCTATACTATAACAACCTAATTCTAGAGTGAACTAACTTTACACCAACTGTCCAGAAAATAGATTTTTCGAATTTTATATGCCAAAAATTTGCGAAATTCAAGTGATATGGTTAGACTCTGTTTGACAAAATGGATCTGAATCTATAAAAAAAAATTAATAATAATATTTTATTATTATTTAGTCATTCAAACACCTTAAATAGTCAAACTCAAGGTAAGTTTTTTTTTTTTGTGTCTAAACATGGAAAGAAACAAAGCAAATACTATTCTATATCCGAGCGGATGATTTGTTGGAGATCAACACAAGGCTCAGATCAAATAACATGATTAGAGTTATTCTTGGCACCATATCTAGTCATCCAATCCGCAGCTCTATTTGCTTCTCGGGATACCCACTTAGCGTGAACAAGCCAAGGACGAGATAAAAGCTCCTGAGTCTTGTGAATCAAATCTGTTACTTCAGATGAATACTCACTTGTAAGCTTATGCATGATAGGCAGAATGTCAAGGCAATCTGTTTCACATATAATATCCCTCAAACCGCAATCCCAAGTTAAAACCAGCCCTCTCCAAGCAGCAAATAATTCACATCTAATGATAGACCAGGGGAGAATGCTTCCAGAGCAGCCCAAAATCCAATCTCCCTTAGAATCTCTAATAATACACCCAAATCCCGCTAAATTTGAATCCAGATACAAGCTTGCATCACAATTAACTTTAAAACTGTTGCCTACCGGTGGTTCCCAACACAGGCAATTTCAAAGAGACCTAAAGGCATTGTTTCGATTCCTGTAAACCTGTAAGTCCTTGACGGTAATTCTGGCCAAGGCAACAACCTTGTGGTCTGTCCAAGGGTTGTCAGTATTGAATATGTCATTGCACCTATCTCTCCATACCCACCAACGCCCTGCACCAAAAGACACCTCATTGTTAGCCAAGGCCTTCCGAAAACCACTCTTTAAGAGCAGTACCAGCCGTCGAGTCCAGGATACTAGGATCTAACATATGCCAAATTGCTTTTGATCATTCACAGTCTCTAAGGCAATGCTCCATAGTCTCCTGCGCCTTGTTACATCTCTTACACGTATCTGAAGAAGCTAAATGCCGCTTGAATTGAAAGGTCTCAGTTGGTAGAGTATCATGTAAGCCAAGCCACATAGTAAATTTGAACTTCTCTGGAATGTTTGTATTTCACAACCAGTTCCAGTTACTATTGGCATTCCAATTTAATGTTTTCTCTAATAACCATCTATAACCCTCCATTGCACTATACTTTTTTGTTGCTACAAGCCACCACTACCACTGTGGTTCCAACTCAGTCGAACTAGGATATCTCAGACCAAAAATAAACTGCTTAATATCATGCGGAATAGGCATGGTAAGACTATCAACCTCCCAAGACACCCCTTTTCATAAGTTAGCCACTATAAAATCTGATTCAGAAATATGTACATAAGGAATAAGGTTGCAAAGCTTACCAAAAGGAGTCCACTCATCACACCAAACTGATTTATGGACATCCCCAATATTCCAATGAAGCCCTTCCTTGAGATGCTCATAGGCACTAACAATGTTCTTCCAGGTAGCCAATGAAGAATTTCTACTGTTTTCATTCATACCAGATTGATTCCTGAGATATTTATGCTTCAGAACCTGCACCCACAACTTCTCACTATTATTTAGATAATCCCATACCAACTTTCCCAGAAGCGCCATGATAGCATAGGAAGTATCCCTATTACCCAATCCTCCTGCCCTTTTAATAGTTATGGCGACCTCCCACCTGACTAGAGGCAGCCCTTTGCCGATTGCTTGGCCACGCGATCGTGGCGTCGAGCTCTACAAAGCCCAGAATATTGTGAGGTAAGAAATCCACGTTTTCTTCCTCCATTTCTTCACTTTCAGTTTCGAAATTTATGAACAAGGGTATTAAAAATTATTCAATTTCGATGTTTAAACTCGAATTAGCTTGAGAAAAATGTTCAATCTTGCTTCCTTAGTCCTTGTGTAAGGTGAGAATTCTAGAACCCTAGCTAATTCCTTGGTTTAGTATTTTGGGTGTTGAATTTTGGGGATATGTTTGTGATAAATATGTTAGGTGTATGTATATATGTGATATGAGGCAATTGGACATGTTGGAAGCTTAATTGGAAGCTTGGAGAGAGATCTAGTTGCTGAATTTTGGTGATTGAGGTTTGAAATTTTTGTCTTGTGGGTGCCTTGGGTAATACGTGAAAATCGGCCAAGGTATGATTTAGGTTTCGCGTATTTAATATATAATGTTCTGTGAAAACTTAGGCTAGATGACCATAGGATAAGAATGAATGTATGAGAGTGTAAATTGCTTAGTGCCTTGTTGATAACTATGAACCAAGTTAAGTATGGATTTGTTATTTAATGTTGAGAATGGAAATTTGAATGTTAAACGATGATTTAATGATGGTTGATAAATTGAGATTAATGAATGTGTATAGATGATGAATTGTTGAAGGTCTTTTTGATATAGTTCTGAAGTTATGCACGAGAATTACTTAGAATTAAGGTATGATGGATGATGGAAGGGTGTAGAGTTATGTTGTGGTGATATTGCACGTGTTGTAACTAATTTTGAGTGTAGAAGGATTGATATTGAATCATGATTTGATGATGATATATCTATGTATGTATGTTGAATAGGTGAAATGAGAATCTTGTTGAATTGAGAAACGGTAGGATGTGAGGTTGTTGTGGTATTGATAAGGATATATTGTGTTGATGGCTATAGGTATGGTAAGTGAATTGAGGTTGAGTTATAAAGAAAATGGAGGTTTTGATGTTTTGCGTAAAGTTGGTTTTTGGCCGAACTTCGGCGAGCCATAATTTGGCTTCCAGACCCCTGAATTATTTCAAACCTGTTTTAAATGAAAATCGAGTCCGTGAAATTTACGCCGTTTAAAGAACGGATAAAAAATATTTTAAAATGAAAAAGTTATGCCCGTCGGAAGTTTGGAATTCTGCAGCATTCCAGACTTGGCAAATTTTTTTGGAAAAACGCATGTCCACGCGTACGCGTGACATTTCGGTAGTGCACTTCCACGCGTACGCATGGCCCATGTGTACGCGTGGCCCCGGTTTCAGCAAAACTGTATTTTGTGTCTTCAAGCCTAATTTCAAACTTCTAAACATCTATTTTCGTTCTTTTAGCCCTAAACTATAGTACTAAGTTTAGTACTGAGCTGAAGCTAGGAAAAAGGTGATAACTTGGGAGTGAAGTAATAATCTTATGATGAATTAGGTATAAATTGCAATGATATGAGGTATATGTATGAGACCGTGATAAACTATGGCTATAAAGAATAAATGTAAGAAAATGATGATGATAAATGATGAGATTTGGGATGACTATGTGTGGTCGAAATGGTCGAGATGGCAAGGTCTAGGTGTGATCCCGCTTGCGTATTAACCTAAAAATGTGCTCGGATGGCAAGTTGAGAACGGAAGTTCCCTCTCTTGTCGTGATGTGGATGTGGGGAAGGTGAAAAGGCACTCTCCTTCGTATTGTTTATCCCACAGTCTTCTCTGGTTGCAAGGTGGAAAGACACACTCCTTCGATATGAAAAGGCACTCTCCTTCATTTATGATCCTCCTGGAGATGCGCAACCTAGAGATAAATGTCTGGGTTAGCTACCAGATGTGTCGGGTTCTGGCAAAGTAACTGACACGTGAGCTCATGGCCAGTAGGATGAACATTCATCATATACATATGTGTTCTTTGTTTGCTATGCCTTAATTGGGAATGCCTAATTGATTATATTCTGCTAATTGTTGTAATTGTTACTTGAACTACTTGTTTTCTACCTGTGCTTGCCTTGTCTGTTTGTTTTGTCTATGCGAATCATCGGAGTTGGAGGTACAGAGGAAAGGTGGACAGGTTTAGAGTTAAGGTTAAAGTCTAAGCTAGGTTTAGAATTTCCTAGAAGACCACCCTTTTTATGATTTCTGTTTAGTAATTTGAGCTTTATAATTTGAGAGTCAGTGTTCTAGGATTGCCTCTGGCATTTTCAGGACCTTATACACTATGTGCGTGGCACCTTTATCATGCTGAGAACCTCCGGTTCTCACCCCATACTGTGTTGTTGTTTTTCAGATGCAGGTCGGGAGGCTCCTCAGTAGGCATCTGGACTTCTGAAGTGAAGTGGTTTCTGGGTTTCTTTTGCTGTTTAGTTTATGTATATGTGTACTTAACTTTCTCTCCAAATAACTTGTTTATTTTGTTCCTCTTAGAGGTTTAAGGAGAGTTAGGGTTCTCATTTATGTATTTTGGGTTTTTGAAATATGTATATATGTATATAAATACTCTCCAGCCAGCCTTGGCTTCGCAGGCTGAGTTAGAAGCTAGTTATTTTGTACCGTTGGTTCTCTATTCTCACTTTCTACTTATTCTATACTTCTAAACTTTAGATTTCTTAGCATGCAAGTATCTCATTTTCTGAGCGTTGCGCTTTTTATTTTACGATTTTGTTTTACCTGTTTTTCAAGGCTCCTCTTATATTACTCCTTTTCAATACCATTATATGTATATTATTACCTTTAGATGTCATAATACCTTGCCACCTCAGCTTTATGACTTAAGCATAAGACTCTGTGTGGAAGGATGTTACATTATGGTATCAGAGCAGTTCGTTCCTGTAGAGCCTGAGGGACGGACTGACTATACTTCTGTGCATTCTCTGTGTATGTGTCTATGTGCTACTAGGATAGCTGACTGATATACATAGCATAAACGTTCATGAGCATGCATTTGGGACTTGAAGCACTAGACTTGCGATATTAAGAGTGATCAACTTGATATCACTTGTTTGGTGTGTATAGGGACCAGATGTCGACTCGCGGACACGGTCGTGGGCGAGGCAGAGGTAGATTAGGGAATGCTAATCCCGAATTGACAGGGAATAACCATGTAGATTTCATGGCGTCCCTAGGAAACATGGTTGCGGCTATGCAGGTGATGAAGGGATTTTTGTGTGATTTAGAATTTCATAAATGAATTCTTGTTGCAAGTATAGTTTCTAAACCAACAAATAATCCTCTCATGCAAAAAATTATTTGTCACAAGTACAAACTCTAATAAAATAATAACCGAAGTATTTAAACCTCGGGTCGTCTCTCAAAGGAATTGCAGGGAAGTATTCTTGTTATTGGTTATGAGATGCATATTTTGAGGTTTTGGATAAGGAATATGAAAGATAAATGAAAAGAGAGTAAATGGAGACTCAAATAATGAAAAGGTCTTGGCAAGGGTTGATGGTTAAGGATCTATATCCTTGTTACTAACCACATCATGATAATTGTAAGGATCAATCTCATTAAGTCATCCTCTAACAAGTGAAGGAAAGTGATGAGCGGATAATTTATACGCTTTTTGGCATTATTTTTAGGTAGTTTTTAGTATGATTTAGTTAGTTTTTACTATGTTTTTATTAGTTTTTATGTAAAATTCATATTTATGGACTTTACTATGAGTTTGTGTGTTTTTATGTGATTTCAGATATTTTCTGGCTGAAATTGAGGGACCTGAGCAAAAATCTGATTCAGAGGCTAAAAAATGACTGCAGATGCTGTTGGATTCTGACCTCCCTGCACTTGAAATGGATTTTCTGGAGCTACAAAAACCCAATTGGCACTCTCTCAATTGCGTTGGAAAGTAGACATCCAGGGATTTCCATCAATATATAATAGTCCATACTTTGCCCGAGTTTTGATGATGCAAACTGGCATTTAAACGCCAACTTCCTGTCCTATTCTGAAGTTAAACGCCAAAAATAAGTTACAAACCAGAGTTAAACACAACAAATAGGCTGTAACCTGGCGTTTAACTCCAAGAGAATCCTCTACACGTGTAAAGCTCAATGCTCAGCCCAAGCACACACTAAGTGGGCCCCGGAAGTGGATTTCTGCACTATCTATCTTAGTTTACTCATTTTCTGTAAACCTATGTCACTAGTTTAGTATAAAAACTACTTTTAGAGACTTACTATGTATCCCATGACATTTTTACATCTAAATATTGTATTTCTGACGGCATGAGTCTCTAAACCCCATGGTTGGGGGTGAGGAGCTCTGCTATGTCTCGATGAATTAATGCAATTACTACTATTTTCCATTCAATCATGCTTGTTTCTACTCTAAGATATTCACTCGCACTTCAACCTGATGAATGTGATGATCCGTGACACTCATCATCATTCTCACCTATGAACGCATGCCTGACAACCACCTCTGTTCTATCTGTAATAGCTTGAGTGCATATCTCTTGGGTTTCTAATCTAAGATTAGAACCTTCGTGGTATAGGCTAATATTATTGGCGGCCATTCCTGAGATCCGGAAAGTCTAAACCTTGTCTGTGGTATTCTGAGTAGGATCTGGGAAGGAATGACTGTGATAAGCTTCAAACTCGCGAGTGTTGGGCGTAGTGACAGACGCAAAAGGATCAATGGATCCTATTCCAACCCAAGTGAGAACCGACAGATGATTAGCCCTGCGGTGACAGCGCAGCCGGACCATTTTCACTGAGAGGATGGATGGTAGCCATTGACAACGGTGATCCACTAACATACAGCTTGCCATGGAAGGAGCCTTGCGCGCGTGAAGAAGAAGACAGTAGGAAAGCAGAGATTCATAAGACAGAGCATCTCCAAAACCTCAACCTGTTCTCTATTACTGCATAACAAGTATTATTTATTTCATGTTCTTTTACTCATTCCAATTAAAACAGAAAATTATTATTGATATCTTGACTGAGAGTTACAAGATAACTATAGCTTGCTTCAAGTCGACAATCTCCGTGGGATCGACCCTTACTCACGTAAGGTATTACTTGGACGACCTAGTGCACTTGCTGGTTAGTTGTGTGGAATTTCAAAAGTGTGATTGTAATTTCGTGCACCAAGTTTTTGGCGCCGTTGCCGGGGATTGTTCGAGTTTGGACAACTGACGGTTTATTTTGTTGCTTAGATTAGGAAAAATTTTTCTTTTTGGTTTAAAGTCTTCTATTATTGTTTTTGGCTAAAATTTTAAAATTCTTATTTTATTTTCTAAATTATTTTCGAAAATTTTCAAAACCAATAACTTCATGATTTAGTCTTCTATTTGAGTTTAGTTTCATATTTTAAGTTTGGTGTCAATTGCATGAGTTTATTTTTCTTTCATTTTTTTCGAATTATTAGTGTTCAAAGTATAAAAATTTTTAAGTTTGGTGTCCTTTGTGTTTTAGTTTTCTTAAAAATTTTTCAAAAGTTACTTTTGGTGTTCATCTTGATATTCAAAGTTTTTCTGTTTATTTTCTCTGTTTTGATCTAAAAATTCTAAGTTTGGTGTCATTTTATTATTTTTCTCTTTCCTCATTAATTTCAAAAATATCTTTTCTCTCTATCTAATTGAATTTTCGAAAATCTCATTCAAAAATTCAGATTTCTATTTTAAAATTTTTATTTTTTCCTATTTTAGTTTTAAAATTTCAAAATTCAAAATCTTTTTCAAAAATCATATCTAAAGTTTTTCAAATCTTCTTAATAGTCCAAAAGGACTCTGGGGTCATATACTAACCCCATTACTGCTGCATACGAGAGTAGTATCTGTATACCTCCCATCAGAGCAAGCAGTTTTTTAGCTAAATCCTCAGCTCATTGTCATGGTGCAGCAAAATTGTTAGTATTCCGGTCTTTCACAGGAAGAACCTACTGAGTTTCTGGCACAGTTCTTGCAAATTGCTGACACAGTATGTGACAAGGAAGTAGATCAGGATGTCTACAGATTATTACTGTTTTCATTTGCTGTAAAAGATCAAGCTAAGAGGTGGTTAAATAACCAACCTACAGCAAGTATAAGAACATGAAAATAGCTATCAGACAAATTCCTGAATCAATATTTTCCTCCAAAAAGGATGACACAGCTAAGGCTGGACATCCAAGGCTTTAAACAAGAGGATGATGAATCCCTTTATAACGCCTGGAGAGGTACAGAGGGATGCTAAGGAAATGCCCCTCTGAAATGTTTTCAGAGTGGGTGCAATTAGACATCTTCTACTACGGGCTTATAGAAAAAGTTCAGATATCTCTAGATCACTCCGCTGGTAGATCTATACACATGAGAAAGACTATCGAAGAGGCTCAGGAGCTTATCGATATAGTTGCTAGAAATCAGCATCTGTACATAACTAATGAGTCCTCCATGAAAGAAGAAGCTAAGGCAGTATCAACTGACTTTAGTCCTCAGGAACAAGTTGCTGAACTCAATCAGCAACTATCTTCTATAACAAGGTAGTTAGCAGAATTTAAGGAGATGCTACAAGAAACCAAAATTGCAAACAAAGATATGGAATCACAATTGAATCAGACAAAACAGCAGTTATCAAAACAGATAACAGAGGAGTGCCAAGCAGTTCAATCAAGAAGTGGAAAAACATTAAATATCTCAACTCAAAGCAGCAGAAAGCCAAGAAAGGAACAGCTGATAGAGGATGAGCAACCTACTACCCAAAATCCCTTTGAGGACAGTAAGAGCCCAGAGAGGAATAAGTCTGGCGTTCAAATGCCAGAAAAGGGTGAAAAACTGGCGTTAAACGCCCAATCCATGTCCAGTTCTGGCATTCAAACGCCAGAAAAGAGTAGGAATCTGGCGTTAAATGCCCAATCCACGTCCAATCCTGGCGTTCAAACACCAATGAGGGATCAGACACCTGCAAGTGCTGATAATAACTCCCTCAAGAAGGCTTCTCAACCTGCCTCTGTAGGAAATAAACCTGCAGCAACTAAGGTTGAAGAATATAAAGCCAAAATGCCTTATCCTCAGAAACTCCGCTAAGCGAAACAGGATAAACAATTTGCCCGCTTTGCAGACTATCTCAGGACTCTTGAAATAAAGATTTTGTTTGCAGAGACACTTGAGCAAATACCCTCTTATGCTAAGTTCATGAAATAGATCTTAAGTCATAAGAAGGATTGGAGAGAAACAGAAAAAGTTTTCTCACTGAAGAATGCAGTGCAGTCATCCTAACAAGCTTACCAAAAAAGCTTAAGGATCCCGGAAGCTTTATGATACCATGCACATTAGAGGGTACTTGTACCAAGACAACTCTATGTGACCTTGGGGCAAGTATCAATCTAATCCCTGCATCCACTATCAGAAAGCTTGACTTGACTGAAGAGGTCAATCCAACCTGGATATGCCTTCAACTTACTGATGGCTCCATTAAATATCCATCAGGCATAATTGAGGACATGATTGTCAAGGTTGGGCCATTTGCCTTTCCCACTGACTTTGTAGTGCTGGAGATGGAAGAGCACAAGAGTGCAACTCTCATTCTAGGAAGACCCTTCCTAGCAACTGGACGAACCCTCATTGATATCCAAAAAGGGGAAGTGACCTTGAGAGTCAATGAGGATGAGTTCAGGCTGAATGCTGTTGAGGCAATGAAGCATCCAAACACATCAAAAGACTGCATGTGTGTTGATATTATTGACTCCCTGGTAGAGGAGATCAACATAGATGAGAGTCTCAAATCAGAGCTAGAAGACATCTTTAAAGATGTTCAGCCTGATCTGGAGGAATCAGAGGAAATAAAAGAGCCTTTGAAAATTCCTCAGGAAGAGGAGAAACCTCCTAAACCCGAGCTCAAACCACTACCACCATCTCTGAAATATGAATTTCTGGGAGAAGGTGACACTTTTCCAGTGATCATAAGCTCTGCTTTAAATCCACAGGAAGAGAAAGTACTACTTCAAGTGCTAAGGACACATAAGGCAGCTCTTGGGTGGTCCATAAGTGATCTTAAGGGCATCAGCCCAGCAAGATGCATCCACAAGATCCTATTAGAGGATGATGCTAAACCAGTAGTTCAACCACAGAGGCGGCTAAATCCAGCCATGAAAGAGGTGGTGTAGAAAGAGGTCACCAAGTTACTGGAGGCTGGGATTATTTATCCTATTTCTGATAGCCCCTGGGTGAGCCCTGTCTAAGTTGTCCCCAAGAAGGGAGGCATGACAGTGGTTCATAATGAAAAGAATGAACTGGTTCCTACAAGAACAGTTACAGGGTGGCGTATGTGTATTGA
>NC_029787.2:32338301-32341201 GCF_000816755.2 Arachis ipaensis | reverse complement strand
AGATGCTAGAGAGACTAGCAGGTCATGAATATTACTGCTTTTTGGATGGCTATTCAGGTTACAACCAAATTGCAGTAGATCCTCAGGACCAAGAGAAAACAGCATTCACATGTCCTTCTGGAGTGTTTGCCTACAGAAGGATGCCTTTTGGTCTGTGCAATACACCTGCAACCTTTCAGAGGTGCATGCTCTCTATCTTCTCTGATATGGTAGAGAAATTTCTGGAAGTCTTCATGGATGACTTTTCAGTATTTGGAGACTCATTCAGCTCCTGCCTTGACCATTTAGCACTTGTTCTGAAAAGATGCCAAGAGACCAACCTAGTTTTAAACTAGGAAAAATGTCACTTTATGGTGACTGAAGGGATTGTCCTTGGGCATAAAATTTCAAATAAGGGAATAGAGGTGGATCAAGCTAAAGTTGAAGTAACTGAAAAATTACCACCACCTGCCAATGTTAAGGCAATCAGAAGCTTTCTAGGGCATGCAGGATTTTATAGGAGGTTTATAAAGGATTTTTCAAAAATTGCAAAACCTCTGAGCAATCTGCTAGCTGCTGACACGCCATTTGTGTTTGACACAGAGTGTCTGTAGGCATTTAAAACTCTGAAAGCTAAGCTGGTCACAGCACCAGTTATTTCTGTACCAGACTGGGCATTACCATTCGAACTAATGTGTGATGCCAGTGACCATGCCATTGGTGCAGTATTGGGACAGAGGCATAACAAGCTTCTGCATGTCATTTATTATGCTAGCCGTGTTTTAAATGATGCCCAGAAAATTTACACAACCACAGAAAAAGAATTGCTTGCAGTGGTTTATGCCGTTGACAAGTTTAGATCATACTTAGTAGGATCAAAAGTGATTGTGTACACTGACCATGCTGCTCTTAAATATCTACTCATAAAGTAGGATTCAAAACCCAGGCTCATAAGATGGGTGTTGCTTCTGCAAGAGTTTGATATAGAAATAAGAGACAGAAAAGGGACAGAGAACCAAGTGGCTGATCATCTGTCCCGAATAGAACCAGTAGAAGGGGCATCCTTTTCCTCTATTGAGATCTCTGAAACCTTTCCGGATGAGCAATTGTTTGCCATTCAGGAAACACCATGGTTTGCAGACATTGCAAACTATAAGGCTGCAAGATTCATACCCAAGGAGTACAGCAGGCAACAAACAAAAAAATTAATTACTGATACAAAGTACTACTTGTGGGATGAACTATATCTCTTTAAGAGATGTGCAGACGGAATAATCCGTAGGTGTGTGCCTAGAGAAGAAGCACAGAAGATCCTATGGCATTGTCATGGATCACAATATGGAGGACATTTCGGAGGTGAGCGAACAGCCACAAAAGTCCTCCAATGTGGCTTCTATTGGCCTACTCTCTATAAAGACTTCTGAGAGTTTGTGCGTAACTGTGACAGCTGCCAGAGAGCTGGTAATCTGCCTCATGGTTATGCCATGCCTCAACAAGAGATCTTGGAGATTGAGTTGTTTGATGTATGAGATATTGACTTCATAGGGCCTTTCCCACCATCATACTCAAACACATATATGGCAGTAGACTATGTATCTAAATGGGTAGAGGCAATTGCAACACCCACTAATGATACTAAGACAGTGCTGAAGTTCCTCCAGAAATATATCTTCAGCAGGTTTGGTATCCCTAGAGCACTAATCAGTGATGGGGGCACTCATTTCTGCAATAAACAGCTTTACTCTGCTATGGTCCGATATAGAATTAGCCATAAAGTAGCAACTCCATATCATCCACAGACAAATGGGCAAGCTGAAGTCTCTAATAGAGAACTAAAAAGAATCCTGGAACGGACTGTAATTACCCGTAGAATGGATTGGGCAAAAAGCTTAGATGATGCTCTGTGGGCATACAGAACAGCATTCATCAAGACTCCTATAGGAACCTCTCCATACCAGCTTGTGTATGGCAAGGCCTGTCATCTACCCGTGGAACTGGAGCATAAGGCCTACTGGGCAACCAGATTCCTAAACCTGGATGCTAAGTTAGCTAGAGAGAAGAGATTACTCTAGTTAAATGAGCTAGAGGAATTCAGACTCAATATTTTCGAAAATACAAAAATTTACAAGGAGAAAGCAAAAAGGTGGCATGATAAGAAACTTTCATCCAAAGTCTTTGAACCAGAATAAAAGGTTCTGCTATTTAACTCTAGGCTCAGATTATTCCCCGGGAAACTGAAATCCCGGTGGAGGGGACCATATGTGATTACAAGTGTGTCACCATATGGCTATGTGGAGCTTCAAGACATTGATTCTAATAAGAAGTTCATTGTTAATGGATAGAGAGTCAAGCATGATCTTGAAGGCAATGTTGAGCAAGAATGCTCAAAGCTGAGACTAGATTAAAAGCTCAGTAAGGTCCAGCTAAAGACAATAAAGAAGCGCTTATTGGGAGGCAACCCAATTTTTACTTATCTATGTTAATTTTCTGTTTTCCTTTTTTATTTTATGTTTTCTTTAGGATGATGATCATGTGGAGTCACAAAAATCAAAGCAAAATCAAAAATAGCATTAAAAATAGCTCACCCTGGAGGAAGAGCTTACTGGCGTTTAAACGCCAGTAAGAAGCATCAGACTGGCGTTTAACGCCAAAAAGAAGCATCAAGCTGGCATCAAATGCCAGAAACAAGCTACAGTCTGGCGTTTAACACCGGAAACAAGCAGCAACTTGGCGTTAACGCCAATAAAGGGAGAAAAGCTGGCACTAAACGCCAGAAACAAGCAGCAACCTGGTGTTTAACGCTAGAATTGCACTCTATGGGCATTTTGCATGCCTAAATGGAGCAGGGATGATAAGTCCTTGACCCCTCAGGATCTGTGGACCCCATAGGATCCCCACCTACCCCACCTCTCTCTCTCTCT
>NC_029787.2:32330736-32337868 GCF_000816755.2 Arachis ipaensis | reverse complement strand
CTGTGGACCCCACAAGATCCCCACCTACCCCACCTCTTCTTCTCTCCTCTTCACACCTTTTCATAACTCTCTTTCCCACATACCCTTCACCAATCACCTCCCTCTACCCCTATATAAACCACTCACCACTCCTTAATTTTCACACATTACAACCACTACTTCTACCCCTTGGCCGAACCACATATCTCCCTCCATCTCCTCTATTTTCTTCTTCTTCTACTACTTTCTTTCTTTTTTTTCTCGAGGACGAGCAAACCTTTTAAGTTTGGTGTGGTAAAAGCATTGCTTTTTGTTTTTCCATAACCATTAATGGCACTAAAGGCCAGAGAAACCTCTAGAAAGAGGAAAGGAAAGACAATTGCTTCCACATCCGAGTCATGGGAGATGGTGCAGGGAGCAGAATTCCTTGGCACCTCAAGATCTGTGGACCCCACAGGATCCCCACCTACCCCACCTCTTCTTCTCTCCTCTTCATACCTTTCCATAACACTCTTCTCCAAATACCCTTGACTAATCCCATCAATAACTCTTCCCCATATTCTCTTCACCACTCACATCCATCCATCATAAACCCCACCTACCTCACCATTCAAATTCAAACCATTTCCCTCCCAAACTCAACCCCTATTACAAGAATTCCCTCTCCACTCCACTCCTATATAAGCCCCCTATCACTCCTTCCTTTTCACACATCATAACCACCTAAAACCTCCCTTGGCCGAACCATTCACACACCTCCATCTCCTCCATCTCTTCTTATTCTAATCCCTTCTCTCTTCTTTTGCTCGAGGACGAGCAAACCTTTTAAGTTTGGTATGGAAAAAGCTCTGCTTTTTATTTTTTCCATAACCATTAATGGCACCTAAGACCAGAGAAACCTCTAGAAAGAGGAAAGGAAAGGCAATTGCTTCCAACTCCGAGTCATGAGAGATGGAGAGATTCATCTCAAAAGTCCATCACTAAGAAGAGGATGGAGTAAATAAGAGAGCCCACTCATAGACCTCAACAAGAGCATGAGGAAATTCCTCATCATGAAATCCCTGAGATGCCTCAAGGGATGCACTTTCCTCCACAAAACTATTAGGAGCAAATTAACACCTCCCTAGGAGAATTGAGTTCCAACATGGGACAACTAAGGGTGGAGCACCAAGAGCATTTTATTCTCCTCCATGAAATTCGAGAAGATCAAAGAGCTATGAGAGAGGAGAAACAAAGGCAAGGAAGAGACATTGAGGAGCTAAAGCACTCCGTAAGATCTTCAAGAGGAAGAACTAGCCGCCATCACTAAGGTGGACCCGTTCTTTAATTTCCTAGTTCTTTATTTTTCTGTTTTTCGTTTACTATGCTCTATGTTTATTCATGTTTGCGTCTTTATTACATGATTATTAGTGTTCAAGTGTCTATGTCTTAAAGCTATGAACGTCCTATGAATCCATCACCTTTCTTAAATGAAAAATGCTTAATTTACAAAAGAACAAGAAGTACATGAATTTTGAACTCATCCTTGAGATTAGTTTAATTATTTTGATGTGGTGACAATACTTTCTGCTTTCTGAATGAATACTTGAATAGTGCATATGTCTTTTGAATTTGTTGTTTATGAATGTTAAAATTGTTGGCTCTTGAAAGAATCACAAAAAAGGAGAAATGTTATTGATAATCTGAAAAATCATAAAATTGATTCTTGAAGCAAGAAAAAGTAGTGAAGAACAAAGCTTGCGAAAAAAAATAAAAGAAAGATAAAAGAAAAGCAAGCAAAAAAAGCCAATAGCTCTTTAAACCAAAAGGCAAGAGCAAAAATCCAGTAACCCTTTAAACCAAAAGGCAAGGGTAATAAAAAGGATCCAAGGCTTTGAGCATTAATGGATAGGAGGGCCCAAAGGAATAAAATCCTGGCCTAAGCGGCTAAACCAAGCTGTCCCTAACCATGTGCTTGTAGCGTGAAGGTGTCAAGTGAAAAGCTTGAGACTGAGCAGTTAAAGTCGTGATCCAAAGCAAAAAGAGTGTGCTTAAAAACCCTGGACACCTCTAATTAGGGACTCTAGCAAAGCTGAGTCACAATCTGAAAAGGTTCACCCAATTATGTGTCTGTGGCATTTATGTATCCGGTGGTAATACTGGAAAACAAAGTGCTTAGGGCCACGACCAAGACTCATAAAGTAGTTGTGTTCAAGAATCAACATACAGAACTAGGAGAATCAATAACACTATCTGGATTCTGAGTTCCTTTAGATGCCAACCATTATGAACTTCAAAGGATAAAGTGAGATGCCAAAACTGTTCAGAGGCAAAAAGCTACTAGTCCCGCTCATCTAATTGGAGCTAAGCTTCATTGATATTTTTGAATTTATAGTATATTCTCTTCTTTTTATCCTATTTTATTTTCAGTTTCTTGGGGACAAGCAACAATTTAAGTTTGGTGTTGTGATGAGCGGATAATTTATACGTTTTTTGGCATTGTTTTTAGGTAGTTTTTAGTATGATTTAGTTAGTTTTTACTATGTTTTTATTAGTTTTTATGCAAAATTCACATTTCTGGACTTTAATATGAGTTTGTGGGTTTTTCTGTGATTTTAGGTATTTTCTGGCTGAAATTGAGGGACCTGAGCAAAAATCTGATTCAGAGGCTGAAAAAGGACTGCAGATGTTGTTGGATTCTGACCTCCCTGCACTCGAAATGGATTTTCTGGAGCTATGGAAACCCAATTGGTGCTCTCTCAATTGCGTTGGAAAGTAGACATCCAGGGCTTTCCAGAAATATATAATAGTCCATACTTTGCCCGAGTTTTGATGACACAAACTGTTATTTAAATGCCAACTTCCTGCTCTATTCTGAAGTTAAACGCCAGAAATAGGTTACAAACCAGAGTTAAATGCCACAAACAGGCTGTAACCTGGCATTTAACTCCAAGAGAAGCCTCTACACGTGTAAAGCTCAATGCTCAGCCCAAGCACATACCAAGTGGGTCCCGGAAGTGGATTTCTGCACTATCTATCTTAGTTTACTCATTTTCTGTAAATCTAGGTCACTAGTTTAGTATAAAAACTACTTTTAGAGACTTACTTTGTATCTCATGACATTTTTACATCTGAATATTATATTTCTGATAGCATGAGTCTCTAAACCCCATGGTTGGGGGTGAGGAGCTCTGCTGTGTCTCGATGAATTAATGCAATTACTACTGTTTTCCATTCAATCGTGCTTGTTTCTACTCTAAGATATTCACTCGCACTTCAACCTGATAAATGTGATGATCCGTGACACTCATCGTCATTCTCAGCTATGAACGCGTACCTGACAACCACCTCCGTTCTATCTACAATAGCTTGAGTGCATATCTCTTGGGTTTCTAATCTAAGATTAGAACCTTTGTGGTATAGGCAAGAATTATTGGCAGTCATTCTTGAGATCCGGAAAGTCTAAACCTTGTCTGTGGTATTCTGAGTAGGATCTGGGAAGGGATGACTGTGACGAGCTTCAAACTCGCAAGTGTTGGGCGTAGTGACAGACGCAAAAGGATCAATGGATCCTATTCCAACCCAAGTGAGAACCGACAAACGATTAGCCCTGCAGTGACAGTGCAGCCGGACCATTTTCACTGAGAGGATGGATGGTAGCCATTGACAACGATGATCCACCAACATACAGCTTGCCATGGAAGGAGCCTTGCGCGCGTGAAGAAGAAGACAGTAGGAAAGCAGAGATTCAGGAGACAGAGCATCTCCAAAACCTCAACCTGTTCTCTATTACTGCATAACAAGTATTATTTATTTCATGTTCTTTTACTCATTCCAATTAAAACAGAAAATTATTATAGATATCCTGACTGAGAGTTACAAGATAACCATAGCTTGCTTCAAGCCGACAATCTCCGTGGGATCGACCCTTACTCACGTAAGGCATTACTTGGACGACCTAGTACACTTGCTAGTTAGTTGTGCGGAATTTCAAAAGTGTGATTGTAATTTCGTGCACCAGAAAGTCAAATGAGCTACACCAATCCTAATCCATAAGTCCTAGCCACTCACTAATTAACTTAGTGAAAGCTAGAGTCAATGGATACCAATTATCAAGACTTGGACATTAGCAACTGAATTTCATCTAAGTTACCACCCCAAGCCAAGAACACAAAAATCTACTCTAACATCCTTCCAAGCATTTAATCAAACACTTGGAAGCCATAAAAGGAAAGTAAGATAAGATTGCAATAAATGTAGATCTACAACTACCAATTGCAAGAAAATTAACAACAATAAAGCAAATCAACAATAGAAGAACATGAAACATAAATTGCATTAAAGGAAAATAGAGGAAACAAGAGTGCATCAATAATAAAGTAAACAATTACAAGGATTAAAATGCTAAACTAAGACAACAAAGGTAGAAGAACAAGAATTTGTAAACGAAAAGTAAATCAAAGCAGGAATTAAACCTAAATCGAAGAAATCCTAATCTACATCTAACCTAATTCTAGAGAGAAGAGAGGGCTTCTCTCTCTAAAAACTAACTAAAACATTGTGTAAACTAAACTATGTGTCCCCCCCCCCTTTGACTCCTCTTGATTTCTGCATGTAATAGGCTCAGAAATGAGTTGGATTTGGGTCTGGGAAGTCCAAAAATCGCCCCCAGCGTTTTCACTTTAATGAGGTCACGTGCGAGCATCGACGCGTATGCGTGGGTCACGCGTACGCGTTGCTTGGCATTTTTGCTTTCCACGCGTACGCGCCATGTACGCGTACGCGTCGCCATGCGACTTCATATACCACGCGTGTGCATCTGCTACGCGTGCGCGTCAGTGAATGCATCCCAAATCCTTGATTTTCCATTATTTCTCCACTTTGCATGCTTTTATCTTCATTCCTTTGATCCATTCCTAGCCTTTTTAACCTGAATTCACTAACAAATACATCAAGGCATCTAGTGGAATCAAAGGTGAATCAAAATTAACAAATTAAATGCCTAAAAAGCATGTTTTCACACTTAAGCACAAATTAGGGAGAATTTATAAAACCATGCTATTTCATTGAATAAGTGTGAGAAAAGGGTGATAAAATCCCCTAAATTCAGCATAGCATGCACCACAAAATACTGGTCCATCAGCAGGCGACAGCCGAAGTGTTGGGGAATCAGATGAACAATGGGAACAATGGAAATAATGGCAAAGACAGCCCTATGACAATTTCCTCTTTTCTGAAGTTTCACCCTCCAACCTTCAGAGGAACTTCAAACCCCACTGAAGTGGATAACTGGATTCAGGCAATGGAGCGGGCACTGCAGGCTCAGCAGGTTCCCGAAGAGCAGTGAGTTGAATTTGGGACTTATCAGCTGCAAGACGAGGCCCAGCACTAGTGGCAAGGAACACGGTATATTCTGCAGCCAGACGGTGTTGTAATCTCTTGGGAAGTGTTACACACAGAATTTTACTGAAAGTACTTTCACAGTTCAGTTAGGAATGCCAAAGAACTCGAATTGCTGAAATTGAAACAAGGCCAGATGACTATTACTGAATATACTAGCAGGTTCGAAGAACTGTGTCACTTTTCCTGAATTGTCAAGGTGCGCCTGAAGACTTTGCTGAGTGGAAATGCATTAAGGATGAGCGAGGCCTTCAGAGTGATATTCTGAGCTTTGTTGCACCAATGAAAATCAGGGTATTTTCTGAACTTGTGAATAAGAGCCGAATAATTGAAAAATGTGTGAGGAACGCAGTCGTGGCAAAGAATGATAACCGGGAGTTTTGCCGAAGAGACCACCATCAGAACTTGGCACCAAGGAGTCAAGAATTCAAGAGGACTGAGAATTACCATCCAAATAGGCAACATAAAAATAAGCAAGGTCTATGTTACCGATGCGGATCACCAGGGCATATGGTTAGGCACTGTCCTAGTCCACGTGGGAGGACTCATGATGCAGATTGATCACAAACATAAGGTTAAGGTAATTGCAATCACCAAATTTAGGGAGCAATGCAATATTCTAGGGTATTATAATTACTCATAGCCTAAGATAGGGAAGAAAAATCTAACAGTGAAATGTCAAGCTTAGTATAGGACTTAGAACCAAACCGAAACATTATGTACTATAACACCGTTAAAATTGGTAGAGTTTGGAGAGTCAGATGAGATGGGTGATAGAAACGAAGTCCGTTCAATTAAGCATTCCCAGTGTGAAATACCGGTAATGTTAGAGGAAGAGGAGATAACAACAGGAAGACTTTCGATAATCAACTTACTACAGTTCAATCTAAAAGCCAATTACAATATCACCTTTGTCAAACCGTCCGTGTACCATAGTTACATCACAAGTCAGCAGCCCAAACATTTCCATACTCATTATTACTTGAGCTTATTTCAACACTATAGTTGGTTATTTGGTAGCTCTCCCGATTCTACTTCTTAGTTCATAGTTTTGTTTAAATTTGGAAGCCCTTTTAACAATTGGAGTTGATAATTCTTTTAAATTACTTAAGCCCTCTATGCTTTACTACACATTTTAACTTAAATACAACTGTGTGCTTGCTCTCGACTCACACACAGCCAGCTTTCACCACGATCAATCACGAATTCACCCCTTACAATGCCATCAAACAAACTAGAACCGATCTTATCACGAGCCTACTCGCTGATGAGTAATTTTGGAGGAAAAATAAATCTCTTCCAAAATACACAAATCTAATCGGCAAGTGTACCGGGTCGTATCAAGTAATAAAAACTCACGGGAGTGAGGTCGATCCCACAGGGATTGAAGGATTGAGCAATTTTAGCTTAGTGGTTGATTTAGTCAAGCGAATCAAGATTTGGTTGATGGTTTTGTGACTTGCAGAATTAAATTGCATTGAAGTAAAGAGAACAAGAAATAAATTGCTGAAACGTAAAGGACAAAAAATTAAATGGCAGAAACTTAGAGTGCAAGAAATGTAAATTGCGGAATCTTAAAGTGCAAGAAATGTAAATGACTCGGAATGTAAAGGGGATTGGGAAGTGGATTTGCAGAAATTAAGCAAGGAAAAGTTAAATTGCATCAAACAGAAGAGTAAAAGGGAATTGGGATTGGATCGGATCTTATAGCAGAAAAGTAAATGAACATGGAAAGAAAGAAACAGAATGTAAATTGGGGATTTGGATCTCAGGA
>NC_029787.2:32319000-32320839 GCF_000816755.2 Arachis ipaensis | reverse complement strand
TTACTAAATGCCTTGTAGTTAGGTTGCTCTTGATAGTGGACTTTCAGCTGATGATCCCGGATTAGTTAACCCAAGTCACCGAGTGTTGAGGCACTCTTAAGAGCTTACTAATCCAAGCAGATCCTAGTACAAAGACATCACAGGCATATATTTTAAAGTTCAAGCTATTGGTGTCCAGCTTTGTTTCTTTTTGTTTCCTTTTGCTCTGCCACTTTTTGGCTATCTTTTTTCTTTCCTTCTTTTTGTTTTTCTTTCTAACCACGGAATTTAATTCAATTGAGATTCATAGACAGTAAGCCACTCTTTACTTAGAAGGAGATATCCTGGCTCTTTATTCACTAAAAGTGAGCTATTATACACTCACACACATACCACCACTTACTTTTATTCTACTTCTATCTAACAGAGAATATCTTGCTTCACATTCAAACTGTTCTTTTATTGAATTAAAAGTGCAGGGGACAAACATGCTTTTTGCTAAGTGAGAGTAAACACACAAGCATACACATAGACTAGTTTACTTATTCTAAGAGAAGTTTGAATCTGTTTGAATTAAATGAACACTTTATCAAGACATCAATCAAAAGTATTTCTCAACAGTAAAGGTTAAGTATAGATACAACCTATTGGTTTGCATTTCTTTTGTTCTTCTTTCTGTTGTGCCCCTTTTTGAGTCTTTATGCATGGTACCTTCAATTGGTGGTTAACTCCCAAACTTAATTCCTTGCTACTTCTTCTGATTCAACAGGTTAACTCTGGGCAAACTTTTGTGTCCTTGCTAAAGGTTATGATATTGGGACTAAAAAATAGTTAAGTTGTTGAATAATCTATTTGATTGCTTGGAACTAGCAATGTGCAGGAAGTTAGAATGAAGTTTTGGTGGAACACCAAACTTAGCATCTTGCATTCTCCCTTCGATTGTTTTTGGTGTGCAACACCAAACTTAGCTTCTTGCAATACATAGCAGTTATCCAACACTCTTATTGAAAAAGTTATGAAAGGAAAACTACCTCAGGTTGGGTTGCCTCCCAACAAGCGCTCTTTTATTGTCTCTAGCTTGACATTGAGGCTTTCTTTTATGGTGGTTGGTGCTTGTAGGGCCTCAATTTGTCTCCTCTGACCGTGATCCTCTCCTTTGTTCTCTGGTGTTCAATTTCAGCATGCTCTAATGATAGTATGTTGCTGACAGTGTAGTAATCCTCGGTTTGTTGATTTGCCCCCAGCTGTTGATATATCAGTTGCACTTTGTCACCTTTGGAAAGCCCCTCTGTTGGAATCTTTCTGTTCTTCCAACCCCTTTTTGCTTTGTTTCTACGTTTCATCTTTCTTTTTGTTGTTCTTTCTTTTCTGGCCGTAGGTTTTCCTTGGGGACCTCTCTTCTCAGTGGCCAATACTCTAATATCCTCTTGGGCTTTTTCATCAGTCTGCACAATCCTTAGCATTGGGATGTTGCTGTGACTTTCCTGGTCATTTTTCATATAGTCTTTCTTCTCCTTGCTAAATTGTGCCTCTCGTAATACCTTTAGAGTGACACTCTGGTCATGCATCCTGAGAGTTAATTCCCCTTCCTCTACGTCTATGATAGCTCTAGCAGTGGCCAAGAATGGCCTTCCCAGTATAACAGAGTCACCATCATCATCGTTTGATTCTAGAACCACAAAATCAGCAGGGTATATAAAACTGTCCACCTTGACCAAAAGATTTTCAATTACACCCCTGGGGTATACCATTGACTTGTCTACCAGCTCCAGAGACATTTGTACTGATTTGACCTCCTCTATATGCAGCTTTTTCACCAAGGAAGATGGTATTAAGTTAATACTTGCTCCGAGATCGCAC
>NC_029787.2:32311565-32313005 GCF_000816755.2 Arachis ipaensis | reverse complement strand
AGTTGCACTTTGTCACCTTTGGAAAGCCCCTCTGTTGGAATCTTTCTATTTTTCCAGCCCCTTTTTGCTTTGTTTCTGCGTTTCATCTTCCCTTTTGTTGTTCTTTCTTTTCTGGCCGTAGGTTTTCCTTGGGGACCTCTCTTCTCAGTGGCCAATACTCTAATATCCTCTTGGGCTTTTTCATCAGTTTGCACAATCTTTAGCATTGGGATGTTGCTGTGACTTTCCTGGTCATTTTTCATATAGTCTTTCTTCTCCTTGCTAAATTGTGCCTCTGGTAATACCTTCAGAGTGACACTCTGGTCATGCATCCTGAGAGTTAATTCCCCTTTCTCTACGTCTATGATAGCTCTAGCAGTGGCCAAGAATGGCCTTCCCAGTATAACAGAGTCACCATCATCATCGTTTGATTCTAGAACCACAAAATCAGCAGGGTATATAAAACTGTCCACCTTGACCAAAAGATTTTCAATTACACCCCTGGGGTATACCATTGACTTGTCTACCAGCTCCAGAGACATTTGTACTGGTTTGACCTCCTCTATATGCAGCTTTTTTACCAAGGAAGATGGCATTAAGTTAATACTTGCTCCGAGATCGCACATTGCTTTAGTGATGGTCAATTTCCCAATGGTGCAAGGCAACAGGAAGCTCCCTGGGTCCTCGAGCTTGGGAGGAAGCCCCTTTTGAATCAAGGCCCTGCATTCCTCAGTAATCATTATGGTTTCTTTCTCATCCCAGCTTCTTTTCTTGTTGACAAGCTCCTTCAAGAATTTGGCATACAGAGGCATTTGCTCAAGTGCTTCAGCCAAGGGGATATTGATTTTCAGCTTCTTAAAAGTCTCAAGGAATTTGTGAAAATGCTGGTCTTTAACCTCTTTGTTAAACCTCTGGGGATATGGCAATGGAGGTGTGATGCTCTTTCCTAATTGCTGCTGTCCCTGAGCTCCTTCCTTTGAGCTATGCGGCTGGTTGTCCTTCTCTTTAAGTTTCTCAGTGCTTTTGTTTGGCATCACAACTTGCTCCTTAGCCTCATCTGCCTTTGTTTGATTCTCATCCTCCATTGGTTCTTTGATGTTCTCTGCTTGCTTCCTTGTAGTGTCATTGTTGCTTATCAATGTTCTCTCACTCCTTAATTATATTGCCTTGCATTCTTCCTTGGGATTTGGAATTGTGTCACTGGGCAGTGAGTTTGAAGGTCTCTCAACAGATACTTGCTTGGAGAGTTGCCCCATCTGTCTCTCTAGGCTCTTCAGGGAGGCTTCCTGATTCTTGGTTACCATTTCCTGGTGTTTCAACATTTTGTCTATCATGGCCTCCAAGTGAGTGATTCTTTGGGCTTCAGGTGATACTTGAGGTGGGTTATGAGATGTGGGTGGTGGATGGTAGGCATTTTGGTTGGTGGGTTGGTTATTAGATTGGTATTGGTTGAGGTTGGGG
>NC_029787.2:32301091-32311540 GCF_000816755.2 Arachis ipaensis | reverse complement strand
TTGAACTTTTAAGAGGGGACCCGAGGTTTTCAAACGCGGTTGCAATCGGGGGATTGAAACTCCGATTGCAACCGTGTACTTAAGGAGGGACCGGTAGGGTGCAAACGCGATTGCAATCGGGGGATTGAACCTCCGATTGCAACCGTGTACTTTTAAGTTACCCCTTCCTCGTTTTCAAACGCGGTTGCAATCGGGGGATTGAACCACCGATTGCAACCGCGGTGTTCGTGTGATCCGTTCCGGTTGCAATCCCAGTTTCAATCTGGGGATTGCAACCGTGGTTGCAACTATAGTCTTTTTACACGATCGACTATACTTTTCAACCTCGGTTTCAATCTGGGGATTGAAACCGAGTTTGAAAACCAGGTTGAAAACGTTTTGAGTTTGGGCCAAGTTAACCAAGTGAAACCAAGAAGAAGTTTGAAGTTCTCGTTAGTTGGTTCCGGAGAAAGTTGGGTTAAGGTGGTTCTCGTTTCCGGGTTTAGTTCCGAACTTCTAGTAACCTTCTTTCACATATTTATCCTATCTTAAGTTCAAGAAGCCCCTCGAAAGGAAAACCTTAAAAGTATTCTCAAAAGTCTCTCAAAAACAATAACTCACTTGAAATTAAAGAAACAGAACCCCTTCCTCTTAAGTGAAGAGAAAGAGAGTCAAAATAACGAAAGTTTAAGTTAATGTTAACAGAACCTAAAACCCAACCTCTTAACTTCTTTAAGACAAAGTTAGAGTTGGAACCTAGAGAGACAAATAAATGACTTAAACTTAAAGACAAAGGTAGTGAACGAAGAGTAGATTAAAGAAACGTTAAATGTTAAAGGAACGTTGACAAGAACAACCTAGATCCTTCCGTAACTCTAGATCTGAACCAAAAGATCAGAGACCCGGGACTCTAGAGTTTAGGGGTTAAATGTAAGACAAAGAAAGAAAGGTACAAGTAAATGAAAAGACGATATTCTAGGCTAGGTTAGGGTTAAGGGAAAATGAGAAGACAAACTACGTTAAATTGAAAAGGAACGAATTAAAGACGTTTAGGTGAAGGGTTAGGGAATTTCTCTTGCCAACGTTAGCCTCCAAGTTAGGGGGCTAACGTTGGGGCTAACTTTTCAACCAAAAGTTTGTGCAAAAGTTTGATGCTAACTTTAGGTCCAGCTTCTTGCTTCCTGGTTCAATTTCACTTATTCCATTGTCTTCTCTTTACTCCTAGCCATTCCTTCTTGCTTCAACCTTTCTCCAAGCTTTCTTCACCTATCATTAATCAACCAAACTCATCAAAGCTATGCTCAAAATCATGAGATATTCATTCTTTCATAATATGCAACAAATATAGCATAAAACCTCATGAAATGGCATGAATTCATATATGGTTGGTTCAATCAAGGGAAACATGAAAATCTACTCAATTAGCTTGCTTGTAGCTCAAGAAAGTGCATAATTCTAATGAAAACAAAAGAAAAAGACTAGTTAAAATAGGCTAGGATGACTTGTCATCACTCGCTAATTCCCAACCTTATCAGCTCTCGCCATTCAGCCATACAAGACAAATATAAATAACTTGTGAGTACCAGATAAGTTTTGCAACACTCGTAATGAATTGGTCATCTTTCCGAATTTTTACTCCTTACTTACATGAACCTTGTCTGGACATACTTATTTTAATTCTGAACTTGAGAAATTTGTTGTGAGTGGAGTTGCTCACCTTCACAATTTGTATTCTTCGGAGTTCAGTTAAGACTTAGTTGACTCGGAATTCCTTGATTCTCTTTCACGATTCCAAGAATCGAATTCCTCTCTTATTATGCACCTTAATTTTTCTCCTTATGCATTTTTGTCATTCATTTTGAGATTAAATGTGGTCACCATACCAGATGTCCTTTTTCATTCATTGTAAACGCCGTTTAGGCGATGTGAACGTCTTAGTTTGATGTCTTCTCGAAAATTTCCTCGAGCTTGGTAAACATCTAGTATTGTTCCTAAATATAACCATCAAGGTGATAACTCATTAAGAGCAAAACTTTTAAAATACGAAAGATGGAATATGTAGTATACCATAACAAGAAGAGATCTAGAGCTTTAATTTTTCTCGACCGTATTGTCTGTGGTTCAATCGACGCGTTAAGATGCACTGATTACTTAGATGCCCCAATATAACAAGATTTCGAACTTTGAGAGGAGAAAGCAACCTTTGTGTCGAGATTCATCACATCTGAACTTAATGATACATTAACCAAGGACATAGGACGTGAGTGAATGCAACCTTATGGTGCCATGATGATGCCCCGATAGAAAGAGTTTTAGCAGTAATCGAAGGATTTAATACCATTAGATAATTGTGAATCGAATGACAAAAATCCATCCACCTTTCACCTATCGGAGGAAAAATGACCAGGCTATACATTAAAGTGGCGCGGTACGTTAGTCACTCTGGTATCAACCCAACCCCGAAAGATTTGACAACCTAGATTTGAAAACTGAGACAATAGAGAGAAGGTTAGTGAAATTCAAGCTAAGATTCTAACTACGCTATCCCAACCAAATGATTTAATTGGAAGTGAAGACCAAGATAGATAGAAAAGGAGAAGTTGCACTTTCTTGGAAATTATCTCGACAAGATTAGGAGCGGTGAGCAGTTAAGACCAAGTGATTAAAACCGAGAAGTACTGAATCCAAAATGAGACGACTACCCACACCTCCTTTCAGGTAATTGAATCTGAATTTTGAGGATAAAATTCTTAATTAGGTGGGTAGGATGTAAACCCCGTAAAATTAGCAAATAATTAACCAATAAATTAATTTTAATAAAGAAAATTAATAATGTGAATATTATATTAAATTATGGTTGAGCGCATTAAAACGAGAATTTTGACACTAATTTCAAAAAATGCCGAACCGGTCAAACTGAACCCGAACCGGGCCCGTGGGCCTAACTAACCCATTCCATTTAATGAGTTTCAGCTCACTCTTCTTCCCTTTGCATGCAAGCACGCTGAAACATTTCAGCAAAAGGGGAAGAACAATTCCAAAGTTCCAAAACCCTTGGTTCCAATTCAATCTTCCAAAACTTCTCGCTCCAAGCTCCGATCGCCGCACCGTTTGCGCCACGCGACCGTGGCGTCGAGCTCTACAAAGCCCGAAACATTGTGAGGTAAGAAATCCACATTTTCTTCCTCAATTTTTTTACTTTCAGTTTCAAAATTTATGAACAAAGGTATTAAAAATTGTTCAATTTCAATGTTTAGACTCGAATTAGCTTGAGGAAAACATTCAATCTTGTTTCCTTCGTGCTTGTGTAATGTGAAAATTCTAGAACTCTAGCTAATTCCTTGGTTTAGTATTTTGGGTATTGAATTTTGGGGATATGTTTGTGATAAATATGTTAAGTGTATGTATATGTGATATGAGACAATTGGACATGTTAGAAGCTTAATTGGAAGCTTGGAGAGAGATCTAGTTGCTGAATTTTGGTGACTGAGGCTTGAAATTTTTGTCTTGTGGGTGCCTTGGGTAATATGTGGAAATCGGCCAAGGTATGGTTTAGGTTTCGCGTATTTAACATATAATGTTCTGCGAAAACTTAGGCTAGATGACCATAGGATAAGAATGAATATATGAGGGTGTAAATTGCTTAGTGCCTTGTTGATAACTATGAACCAAGTTGAGTATGGATTTGTTATTTAATGTTGACAATGAAAATTTGAATGTTAAATAATGATTTAATGATGGTTGATAAATTGAGATTAATGAATGTGTATAGATGATGAATTGTTGAAGGTCTTCTTGATATAATTGTGAAGTTATGCATGAGAATTACTTAGAATTAAGGTATGACGATAGATGATGGAAGGGTGTAGAGTTGTGTTGTGGTGATATTGCATGTGTTGTAACTAATTTTGAGTGTAGAAGGATTGATATTGAACGATAATTTGATGATGATATATGTATGTATGTATGTTGAATAGGTGAAATGAGAATCTTATTGAATTGAGAAATGGTAGGATGTGAGGTTGTTGTGGTATTGATAAGGATATATTGTGTTGATGGCTATAGGTATGGTAAGTGAATTGAGGTTGAGTTATAAAGAAAATAGAGGTTTTGATGTTTTACCTAAAGTTGGTTTTTGGCCGAACTTCAGCGAGCCATAACTTGGCTTTCGAATCCCTGAATTATTTCAAATCTGTTTTAAATGAAAATTGGGTTCGTGAAATTTATGTCGTTCAAAGAACTGATGAAAAATGTTTTAAAACAAAAAAGTTATGCCCGCCGGAAGTTTGGACTTGAAATATAGAATTCTGCAGCATTTCAGACTTGGAAATTTTTTTTAGAAAAACACATGTCCACGCGTACGCGTGTGGCCCATGCGTACACGTGACATTTCGGTAGTGCACTTCCACACGTACGCATGGCCCACACGTACGCGTGGCCCCTGTTTCAGCAAAACTGTATTTTGTGTTTTCAAGCCTAATTTCAAACTTCTAAACCTCCGTTTTCGTTCTTTTAGCCCTAAACTATAGTAGTAAGTTTAGTACTGAGCTGAAGTAATAATCTTAAATGATGAATTAGGTATAAATTGCAATAATATAAGCTGTATGTATGAGACCATGATAAACTATGGCTATAAAGAATAAATGTAAGAAAATGATTATGATAAATGATGAGATTTGGGATGACTGTGTGTGGCCAGAATGGTCGAGATGGCAAGGTCTGTGTGTGATCCCGCTTGCGTATTAGCCTGAAAATGTGCTCGGATGGCAAGTTGAGGACGGAAGTTCCCTCTCTTGTCGTGATGTGGATGTGGGGAAGGTGGAAAGACACTCTCCTTCGTATTGTTTCTCCCATATTCTTCTCTGGTTGTAAGGTGGAAAGGCACACTCCTTCGATGTGGAAAGGCACTCTCCTTCGTATATCCTCCAGGAGAAGGTGGAAAGGCACTCTCCTTCGTTTATGATCCTCCTGGAGATGCGCATCCTAGAGACTAATGTCTGGGTTAGCTACCAGATGTGTCAGGTTCTAGCAAAGTAACCGACACATGAGCTCATGGCCAGTAGGATAGACATTCATCATATGCATATGTGTGCTTTGTTTGCTATGCCTTAATTGGGAATGCCTAATTGATTACATTCTGCTAATTTTTGTAATTGTTACTTGAACTACTTGTTTTCTACCTGTGCTTGCCTTGTCTGTTTGTTTTGTTTATGCGCATCATCAGAGATGGAGGTACGAAGGAAAGGTGGACAGGTTTAGAGTTAAGGTTAAAGTTTAAGCTAGGTTTAGAATTCCCTAGAAGACCACCCTTTTTATGGCTTTTGTTTAGTAATTTAAGCTTTATAATTTGAGAATCGGCGTTCTAGGATTGCCTCTGGCATTCCCAAGACCTTATACACTATGTGCGTAACACCTTTACCATGCTGAGAACTTCCGGTTCTCACCCCATACTGTGTTGTTATTTTTCAGATGTAGGTCGGGAGGCTCCTCGGTAGGCATCTAGACTTCTGAAGTGAAGTGGTTTTTGGGTTTCTTTTGCTGTTTAGTTTATATATATGTGTACTTAACTTTCTATCCGAATAACTTATTTATTTTGTTCCTCTTAGAGGTTTAAGGAGAGTTAGGGTTCTCATTTATGTATTTTGGGTTTTTGGAATATGTATATATGTATATAAATATTTTCCGATCAGCCTTGGCTTCGCAGGCTGAGTTAGGAGCTAGTTATTTTGTACCCTTGGTTCTCTATTCTCACTTTCTGTTTATTCTATCCTTCTAAACTTTAGATTTCTTAGCACGCAAGTATCTCGTTTTCTGAGCGTTGCACTTTTTATTTTACTATTTTGTTTTACCTGTTTTTTAAGGATTCTCGTATATTGCTCCTTTTCAATACCATTATATATATATATTACCTTTAGAGGTCGTAATACCTTGCCACCTTAGTTTTATGACTTAAGTATAAGACTCTGTGTGGTAGGGTGTTACACCTTGCAATATGTACAAAGAAAAAACTAGGATAGAGAGCACTTGAGATAGATCTAGCAGCTTGGAACTAAAAATTGGATTAGTTTATTGATCAAAACACATTAGCTTCCATCAAGTTATTCATTATTTCTTTATTATCTTTAGTGTTTTTGAAATGATCTATATATAGCTTATTTTGAATTTAATTATATTAGTACTAAGATGGTATTAACACATTTTACAAATATATATTAGTTATATCAGATTTTTGAGTTTTGTTTTTGTTCTTGTTAGTCAAATGAGAATTTGTGTCCTTGTGTAATCAAGTGACAAAGCATAATGCACCCAAACTAGCTAATTAATTCATATGTCTGAGTGCAGGGAGAAAAAATAGTTCACTGAATAAGCACTTGTTGAGGTAAATTTATTATCTTTAAATATCTCTTTTCGCTCTCTCTTATATATGTATATCTTGCTTTGGTTTAAATATGTTAGAAATCTATTATAGCTTTGTAGTAATTATGTTAGAAGTCCCATATATATAAGTAGTACACATGTCTAGTAATTATTTTTTCCTACTTGAAGTTTAACTAGCGACAATGGATAAATCTTGGATTGCCAAGCCACGAAACTCAAATGAATATATAGTTGGTCTAGAAAACTTTTTGGATTTTGCATTTAAACATGGAGCAATTGAGAATAGTAGGGTAGTGTTTGGAGGAGAGACAGAGACTGAGAGACTGAGACTGAGAGACAGAGAGACAAAGATTGAAATAAGTCTCAGTATTGTGTTTGGTGTCAAGTGGGAGACAGAGATTGAAATAAGAATGAAGCTCTAGCTTAATTTGCACAAAGAGTAAAGTTGGAATTAATTAATTGAAATGGCGATATTTTAGGTATAAAATATTATTAAAGTTTCAATCTCTGTCCCCAAAAATTTTAGTTCCCTGTGTCCCAACTTTTTGGAGGTATTGAAATACTGAAATTTTGGGGACAGAGACTAAAATTTTAATATCAGTCTCTAGGCTAACAAACATAATACTAAATCCCAGTCTCCATCCCAGTACCTCAAAACAAACGCTACCTAAGATAACATGGAGTCCGCTTGCTTTGTAAGTCAAGTTTATGATTATCTTCATTTCATGAATGAATTTATGTAGCTCATCATGTTTTCTTTGCTGATTCTCATCTCAAGGTAGCTGCTCACATTCCCTTGACTATCTTGTCTATTCTACCTTCTGTGCTAATTATAAGAATTTTTACTACCTTCACATTATAAACATTTTAAGAAATTGGAACAAGGAATGTCAAAAAGGATGCTTTAGTCACCATACCTGATTAATGCTTGATATTTAGATTGGTGGTGGGTATCTTTTTGGGTTTACAATAGGCTTTCTTGCTAATTCTATTGATGCAACAGTTGGTGCTACAGTTGCGTTTCTTCTTGGTAGAATAGTAAGTTTTTAATTTTTGGCATTTTGTAGTGTCTTGATTAGTTGAAGATTCAGTTGCTCTTTAATTTGTTTCTTTTATTCATATATTTATCCTATCCACTTGTGCAGGTTGAAAATTTACTAGTTATCTCTAGGCTGAATGATTATTCGAAGTTTAGATATGTGGCAATAGCAATTCAAAGATCTGTTTTTAAAGTTTGTGGACTGCAAGTTTTAATATTATGAATTAACAGTGTTCTTAAGGCTTTTATTCCACTACAAGAAACACGCTGACTGTCATCAAAATTACCGTCAGATTTAGCGGCGCCCATTAACGTCAGATTTAGCGTTGGTTTTTGCGTTGGATACAAGCTAGGTTTGGTTTCCCGAATTATTTACCATCAAATTTTATGTTTTGACTCTAAATTCGACAGTGATAAGTGGTGCGAAATATTATTTTAGTGGCGCCAACTATACCGGTGGATCTACCGTCGGATTTTGCCAACGATAATAGAGTCTAGAAAATTGTTCTGTTTACACAAGTTACCATCGGAATGTTCTGCCGGTATATCCAACGGTAATATTGGGGTAAAATTCAAATGCAAGCCCCCTACCCCTCACTTTTGCAAACTCACTCTCTCTCTCTCTCTTCTCTCATGTTCTCTCTTCGGCACTACAGCTGCCGGCGTCGCCGCCACCCACTAGAGCCTCCGCCACCACCGCCACTGAACGTTCTCACAGCTGGAGCTGTCGGGAATGCCTGGAGCCGTCGGGAACGCTGCCACTGTTCGTGTTCATGGTCACTGCTATTAGTGATAGTGACGTTGTCGCCGTCATTGCCGCCTTCTGTTACCACCACGCCTCCCCCATCTTACAGCCACCATCAAAGGTAATTTTTGTATTTTTTATTTTTTTTAAGATTTTTATGTGAGTTTAGGGTTTTTTTAAGTAGTTTATGAAGTTATTGATTAAATTAGTATTCAAGCCTAAAATATTTCTAATCACCTTCTACTACTCGTCATTACAATTTTCTTATGTCAATGCTTCCGCAAACTTCTGCTGTGTCACTCTGATTTTCATCTACTAAGAATCAAATCACTCATCCTTAAGTACTAAACCATAACTTAACATAATAGATAATCACTAAACTCCATTTATGACAACTAAAATCAAATGCCAATTATGCATTCACATCGTAATCCTTTATCGGATCACAAAACCTAGGCTCACTTCTAAGCTTTCTCAACCTGACCTAAATAATACTTATGCTTATCCTAAGACTCAATCACAATCTATTAAAATCCTTGATTTTTACACTCACATTACCTAATCATTGAAAACTTATAACATTAGTTTTCTAGCAAGAGTCATTATCCCATTTTTACACAAGTATACAAATTTACAAACTTTTATTTTAAGTTCAAATCCAAGGCATATCAATGCTATCTACAAGCTTTCTCTCTTCCTAATCATCAATTCTCAATCAATTCAAAACAAAAAATTATACTCTCTAATTTTTCTTCATTTCTACCTTGCCTCAGTACCCAACCATTTACCAAATACCTAATGTTATCCTGAGTCACCATATAATCTGCTACTAAATCTAAATTCAAATGCAAATTTCAACATTTTCAATCGTAAATTAGCAACTTATCAGTCGTACAATGTAGTTAACACATTACCACCAATCTCTTATTTACCTCTGACCAAAGTGTCAGACACAGTGATATCCTCCACCGTTATAGCGTACACACGGCCTTGGTGGGGGCTCTACCAGCATTCCGATTAGCCTTCTCAGGACAGTTCCAAGACATATGACTAGGCCTTGCACAGTTGTAGCACAATCCCAATCTGGCTCTATATGGAGTGTTCGGGTGGTAGCTCCCACACCTCCTACAAGTCAAGTCATTCTGAGGTTGCTTTTCATACCTCCTTCCTTGATTATTGTTGTAGTTGTTCCTTCGAAAATTGTTCTGGGCTTGCTGAGGTTGTTGATTGTAACCTTCTCTCTTGAAGTTATGGCCCCTTAGAGCAAAGGATCTTGCACGCTCCTGGTTGTGGTAGTCACCACAGTTGGTTCTTGGGGTTTCAATTCTCTTAGAGCAATCCTCTACCACGCGGCTCTTGTTTACTAACTCCGCCAAAGCTCTTGATCTCAAGAGGCGCCACAGCTTGCACGATATCATCTCTCATACCATCTTGATACTTCATACATTTTCATTTCTCATTCCTTTCAGGACACCCTGACAAACTCTCGAAAAGCGGCATAACTCTTCAAACTTGCTTGTGTAAGCAGCCACTGTCAAGGATCCTTGCTTCAATTGTAGTAATTCTAACTCCATAGCTTGCCTTGTAGAGTTTGAAAAATACTTCTTGTAAAACTCCTCTCTAAACACCTCTCAGGTGATCATCCCATCTCTATTCCCATGCAGCAACAGATGGTGAGTCCCTTGCCACCAGTGTTGTGCTTTCCCAGCCAGCTGATAAGCAGCAAATTCAACCAGCTGACCCTCAGGCACTTGCTGTGCTTGCAGGGCCTTTTCCGTTTCTTGAAACCAATTATCAGCCTCCGTCGGATCAATTGAGCCTTTGGAGATTGGGGGATTGACCTTTAGAAAAGTAGCTAAGGTCATCGGACCTCCTCCAGCTTTTTTTCCTCCAGACCCGTTACCATTCCCGTTCATCCTCTCCATAGCTTGGTTCGTAGCTGCAGTGCATGCATCGTGTTCACAAGGGTAGTCATAGCAGCCAAGAGCGCGGCTTGGTTATTCCTCGGTGTGCCTTCCTCATTTTCTCCCCGCGCACGGGTTCGACGACATCCAGGAGTCGTCATTCGGGTCCTGTCCACACCAAACAAGCGATATTAAGGTGATTAGTCTCAATATCTCAAGTCAAGTGCTTTAAATTTCCAAAAGTATACTCATGAACTTCATGCTAAAATATCGCTTAGATATCCTGAATAGCACAAGGATGAACTACTCTGATACCATAATATAGCACCCTAATATTCAAATCCTTATGCTCGAGTCATAAGTCAATGATAATAAGGTGGTACAACTATCAAGGTAGATGTATA
>NC_029787.2:32290915-32297619 GCF_000816755.2 Arachis ipaensis | reverse complement strand
TACTATTTGTGACCTGCCAAGTTTAGGCCGGCCAGGGTGCAGAAATAAAATAAGTTTGACAACAGTATTTTACCCATCTCTCCCAAATATACATCAGGCCTCTATTAGCAAGTTTCAAAAGAAATAAATAAATAAATACATATAAGTTGTTCAAAATAAATACGGAGAGATTCTAAACCAATATAAACATGGTCCAATGATCTTCGCCATCTCTCAGATGAATCACAGCTCACTGCTAAGCACCTGGACCTGCATCTGAAAAACAAGAAATATATACAGAATAAGAATTCCCGACCCATAGGTTCCTAGTATGGTAAAAATGCCAAATAAATACAATGCACTATAATAGGAACTCACTAAGCATCTTAAGCTTCCTTTCATCAATTATTCACCCTAAGTTCTCACTAATCCATGAATTAGGCAACTGTCCTAAGGGATACTAAGTCTAATTCAATTTCTCATCTTTCTCAACCTTCCAAACTTTCCAACTTCCAATGTAGAATAGAACCAGCCCTCAGTGTCAACCGACAGTAGTATGAGGGATCTCTCAGATGTTCAAGTACAAGAAAAACAAACAAAATAATACACAATTAAATTCAAGTACAGCACATAACATATAGACATTTAATTATGCACAAATAGGCAAATCAAGACAAGAACGGCAATTCCAAATAATTCAAACAAATAATGTATGCCTGCCTTATGGCTAATGAGCTCATCTGTTGGTTATACAGCCAAATCCGACATGTCCAGTAGCTAACCGTGGATAGTCCCAACATGCGCCCATCTACCAAGAGAAATTTTACATCTTCAAGGAGGAACGTCCGGAAAGGTATAAGTATCCAGCCACAACTTGCGACGTAGGGTCAACAGAGTTTCCACCACATCCCGAAGCAAGCGGAATCACTCAATTGCATCTACCCAGGAAGGTTTATTCAAAACTCAGATCAAATATCATTATCAAAGTGTGACATCCTGGAGCAAGCAAAATCACTCCACTACATCTACCCAGGCAATTACATTTCACCACGTCCCGGAGCAAGCGGAATCACTCCACTGTATCTATCCGGGCAGGTATATTTCAATCTCAATCAATTATCACTATCTCTCAATATCATAATCCTCCTCATTATATCTCAATCATAATAAATCATATTTACCAGTTGTCCTCTTAATCATTCGCTTCATATCTTAATCATAATCATATTCAACATTAATTCCATCATTAACTCATCATCAATCTCATCATCAATCTCATTTACAATCTCATCTCAATTCATATTCAAGCTTAATTAAACTCATTCATCATCATAATCAATCATTATTCATCATCACATTCATCCTCATCACGCATCACTTCACGTCTTATTCAATTTTCTCAATTTCACTAACTCAACTCTTAGATTTGGTCTCTAACTCTTCCATCCTTAATTTCACCAGCTCTATACTCTTATCGGGGTTTAAAGAGGTTTAGAAGGCTAAAAGAATGGTTAAAAACGTTAGAATTCAAGTTTTGGAAATCTAGGTGGTCATGTGTATGCATGAGTGTAAAATTTGGCATACTCGCGTACGCGGACCACCCTCACGTACGCAAGAAATTTGGGTAGTGGAGGACGCTCGCGTACGCATGGCTTGCATCGCGTACGTGGGAGCCTCATTTTAACAAACTCGCGTAGGCATCACCTTGTCCGCGTAGGCATGGCTGCAGGCAGAGGCCAATTCCTGTGTATGCATGACAATGCTCGCAAACGCATGCCATACTAGAACTTGAAAAAGCTGATATGTTATAAAAACCAGTTTTTTAGCCCAAATTTTAGACTTTCATATCTTTTTCTACAAAATTTATTTTTCAACCATTCTTGAACCGTTGAAAATATTGATAAATAAGTTTTCATAAAAATCTAGTTTTGCAAATTTTTCAATTTCGAAGACTAAGTTACGATCCGCCGAAGTTGGTCAAAAATTAGTTTTTACCAAAAAACATAATTTACCAAATTTCCAAAGATTCACAAGCCTCATCAATCTCAACTCAACATAATGACTCTAACCAATCCAAATCACTCATTCACCATCATTTGTACTCAAACCTATGCAATTCACACATTCCAACCCTAAACCATTCAACTTCATAACTCAAATCTCATTTTTAACCTCAAACCATCAATTTCACAATTCAATCTTAATTTTCAACCTCAAACCAACAATTTCACAATTCAACCTCAATCATAACCATTCAACAATTTACCGGGCTTACCTCCACGGCCTTCGACCCAATTTTATGGCCTCTGACCCAACATTTATCAATTCAATACAAATTCATATATGCATAATCATTATCCAATATCAATTCCATTCATACATTCACTATACATACTAATACATTAAATCAATCATTCAAGCTTAATTCTTGGGGCACCTAACCTAGGAATTCTCATCACACCACACGGTACTTAAATAAAACTTAAACCGTACCTTTAATGATGGTAGCTCACACTCAACACTTGAATTCTCCACTCTAAGGCTCACCCCGAAAGATTCACAAGCAAATTTAAGTCCTCAAAGTGTGCTAAATTCACCCAATAACACTAGCTAACTAATTTCACATATACCTTAATCTAGGGTTCATGAGATTTGATAAATCACAAACGTTTGGAGATCTCTTACCTTAACTCATGAAATTTGTTGATGAAACTCATCAATAGCTGATACTAGAGCACCCACAAACAACCAAAATCACAAGATTTTCTCAAAACCCAAACCAAAACACGAATTAAAAGGGGAAAACTAAATTGGAAAGAGGACTTCGAGATACTCACCATCATACCTAGATAGAATCGAAGAGGGTGAGGAGAGCGACACATGATCGCAAATGGCTCGTCAATCGGAGCTTCGAAGAGAAAGTTATGGTAGATTGAAGTTGGTGGGGAGTTAGGGTTTTTGGTGTTCTTCCTTTCTCTCTTCTCATTCACGTTGCTCATCAAAATGGGGAAAGTAAATTATGAGTTGTGGCTTAAGTGTGGGTATTTATATGCGAGCTTGGGTCCACTTGGACCCGGTTCACTCAATTTGACCCGTTGACCCAATTTTAGGCAAAAACCTAAGATTAGTATTTTAATTTGCATTTTAATTATTTTTACTTTCCCAAATCATCAATTCTACTTTCTTAATCTCTTTGGCTCATAATTTATTTTCTCACTCACAGTACCGGACAGTCTAAGCCGGTACTGCCGGTTAATTTTCCAATACGCGTCCTTACGCATTTTTCTACAAAAAAGTACATTTTTTCACTCGAAAAAATCCTTCGAATTCAAATATCACATTTAAATTTTCAAATTATGATTCTAAATTTGTTTACCCCTGTCGGCCCCTATTTAATGTATTATTTATTTAATCGGGATTTTACATTGAGAGTATTAATTTAAAATAACCAATGTTCTGAAAATCGGTTTGAACCGACCGGTCAAACTGTGAACCGGTAAGGATTCCAATTCGGACAGAAGCCATAACCACTCTTTCTAAAATCCATTATTGGATCGCCAAACTGGCCGAAAACTGTCTCGTCAAACTGAACCGAAATTCGGCCGATTTTTAGATTTGCACAAAACCCCTAATCCCCTTCCCAGTTCCCTCTTCCTTGAGCCCTCACTTCCTCTTCCATCTTCCCTCTCTAAAAACAGAAAGAAACCCTAGCTTCCACTATCTCCGCCATTTTTCTCACCGCCGTTGTCCCTCTTACTCTAGTCGTCTCTCCACTGTCCAATCGATCACCTCCAACTCCTCTGTATATTCGCAAATCGCAAGCTTCTCTGGCATCGTTTGCCACACATCGTGGGACATCCTGTTCATCGCCTGGTCACATGTCATCTGTCGTCTGCCGACATTCTCATCGCTGGCATTCTTGCTCCCTCTCCCCTATACTCTGCTCATTACTCACTGCTCAAAGTCTCATACCGAAAGTAATGGTTGTTTTTTTGCTTTTTTTTATTTGTTTATATTCAGAGATGTCCCTTCCCTCCTTTGCTTGGTTAGATCAATATGATTTAGTTTATTCATTTATGATCTTGCTTAATTTTTTTATGCATAATCACTTAGTTGAGTATTTAGTTAAATTGGGGATAATTGTGCAGTGCAATGACTGAATGGAGGTTGCAGATCTTGTTTTAGTTGGTGGTTGTTTTAATTAGTACGTTGCAATTCTAATTCTTATCAAGACGAATTGCTCTGATTTGATTTTATAGAAACTGTGCTTTTAATCGAATAATTTGATCAAGTAATTTCGCAAACTCCAAGTTGCAAGAAGACAATAAGTATACATATGACCATCTCGAAGATGCGTCTATTAGGACCATAAAATATTTAAAAGATCCAAATGGTGGATGAATAGGTCCACATATATCGCCTTGAATCCTTTTTTGAAATTCAGGAGACTCAAATCTAATCTTTATTGGTGATGGCCTTAAAATTAACTTTCCCTAAGAACATGCAGCACAACAAAATTGATTGAATTTAAGAATCTTCTGGTTCTTTAGTGAATGTCCATGAGATTTTTCAATAATTCTCCGCATCATGGTTGTTTTAGGATATCCCAATCGATCATGCCAAATTATGAACTTATTTGGGCTAGTAAACTTCTAGTTTACAATGGCATGTGATTCAATTGCACTAATTTTAGTATAATATAACCCAGAAGAAAGTGAGGGCAACTTTTTTAATATAACATTTTTATTTGAATCATGAGTTGTGATACATAAGTACTCATGATATCCCTCATTCATTGTTTCAATATGATATCTATTTCGGCGAATATCTTTAAAACTCAACAAGTTTCTTAGAGATTTGGCAGACAATAGTGCATTATTTATTATGAATTTTGTTCCTTTGGGAAACAAAATTATAGCTCTTCCGGAGCCTTCTATCACATTGTCTGAGACAATAATAGTATTAACATATTCTTCTTTTGGGTTAATTTTTATTTAATTTTGTATAATTTGACTATATAGCAGCACACTATACGGAAATCGCTATAGCCTATAGCGGTTTACCTTCACACACGCATACACATAAACCGCGGCTGGTTGTAGCGGTTTATGCACACCTGTAAAGCAGTTTATATAGAATTGTGAATCAATGTATTTGCGTATTAGATTTGGAAACAATGCATTTGCGTAATATTGAGGATGAAACAATTTAATAACGTAAATTGCCCTAATAATAATGAATTGAGTAGTAGTACATGCACAGTAAAATTATATTTTTGATTGGAATTATTTTTCTAAAAAGTATTGTACATAAAATAGTGTCATATACTAAAATATTATTATTATTATTATTATTATTTTAGAACTTGACACATTTAATGATTTTGAAATTCATAAATATAAATATTTTATTAAACATTATTTATATACATCATACTTGAAATTCAAATACATTGAGAATAAAAATTAATAAAAAATTTTTTACATTATTTATTTACATGAGTACTTTAACAAACCCACATATTAAACTTTTCCATCATTGATTAAATGGCCAATATTTCCTTCAAGATCCTCAAAGAAATCAAATACTTTATAATGAGTGGTGTAATTTTCAGCAACATTCTTTGAAGCAAAATTCATCTCCTTTCCTTTGTCATTCTTTTTTAAGGATGCTTGATAAAGATCAACTAGGTGTCTCGGGGTACGACAGGTACGCGACCAATGGCCCTTTCCATCACAATGGAAACATTTATCCTCTGTTGATTTAGTTTGCCCATTATTTCTTTCTTTATCCCACTTCTAGTTAGATTATTTCTTGTAAACATAATTTTTTTTTTCTTCCATAATTTTTCTTGTTACCAAAACATTGTTGTTTACCTCTTTTGGGGTTATGATTTGCCTCATTTGCTTCAGGAAATAGGACGGCGTTAGTTAGGCACGCTTCATGATTTCTTAAAAGCAATTCATTGTTATGTTTATCAACAAGAAGACAAGAAATTAGCTCAGAATATTTTTTAAATTCTTTTTCTCGATACTGCTGCTGTAGGAGCACGTTTGAAGCATGGAAAGACGAGAAAGTTTTTTCTAACATATTATTATCAGTTATCTTTTTTCCACATAATTTCATTCGTGAGGTAATTCGGAACATTACTTAATTGTATTCATTTATGAATTTAAGTCCGATAGACGCAAGTGTGTCTACTCATATCGGGCATGAGGAAGTATCACTGTCTTTTGATGAATATATCTTTCTTCAAGGTTCTTCCACAGATCTGCAGGATCTTTTAGTATGAGATATTCATTTTTCAATCATTTGTCAAGATGACGACAAAGGAAGATATGGCTTTGAATTTATCCTTCTGGAATACATTATTTTCTGGCTTAATGGTATCTCTAAGATCCATTGAATCAAGATAAATTTTGGCATCTAGTATCCATGATAAGTAGTTATTTTTAAATATATCAAGAGTATTAAATTTAAGATGAGAGAACTTTAATACAATGAAAATTTGTTAACTGAATTTTTCTAACTTTTGATCAGAATCTCGTGCTGATAACGTATTGTAAAATAAATAAATAAGAGAGATAATAAATATAAAATAAAAAATATAAATAAAAGACTCTAATATTAATATTCATCAATATAATTATTTCAATATAATAGAGATGATTCATATATTTATTTAATATATATAATAATGTAAAGAGAGAAAAAAAAAAAGAATA
>NC_029787.2:32284731-32290245 GCF_000816755.2 Arachis ipaensis | reverse complement strand
TATATATATATATAGCAACATAAAAAAAAGAAAAAAAATATTAGTAGTATATAAAAAAAAATATTATCTCATATCAAGTCCCTATTTATACATGCATAAACTCTTTATTTTTAATCTTTAATTAATGTAATTTCTGTTAGGAACATGAACATCCCACCATAAAAAAGTTGAGCTGCCTATTAAAATCCGTATCAAAACAGATAATTGGTGCCTTTCATATGGAAATGAACCGCCAAAAGCCCAAAACTACAGCGAAGAAATAAGAAGTTGACGACCATGTCCATCACCACAGCATTCACGTGTACATCCACAGGCACCTCAGAAAACCCCATCGTGGCATTCACCACTCCCCCCAACTACGCCGAAAGGTTATCCCACCTTCTCACCGTCAACGCCTACTCCCCACTTTGGTGCCCAACACTCACCATCCAACCCACACCCTCCTCTTTCGCCCCTTACCTCTCCTCTCACTCTCTCCAACCCTTCTCCGCCATCGCCTTCACCTCCCGAACCGCAATCCAAGCCTTCCACACCGCTGCCGCCGCCCTCCGCATCCCCCCGCTCTCTCATTCTGGCCACCCCTTCATCGTCGCCGCCCTCGGAAAGGACACCGAGCTCATCGACGCCGAATTCCTCTCCAGAATCTGTTCCAATTCTGAGAGAATTAGGGTTCTTGTTCCACCGACCGCGACGCCGAGCAGTCTTGCGGCGGCGTTGGGGCCCGGCGGCGGCCGGAGAGTGCTCTGCCCAGTCCCACTGGTCGTGGGCCTGGAGGAGCCACCGGTGGTGCCGGCCTTCCTGCAGGAGCTACGGGATTTTGGATGGGCCCCAGCTCGGGTGGAGGCCTACGAGACGCGGTGGGCTGGGCCGCGGTGCGCGGAGGGGATTGTGAAGGGGAGTGAGGATGAAGGAATCGATGCGGTGGTTTTTACGAGCAGTGCTGAGGTCGAGGGCCTGTTGAAGAGCCTGAGGGAGTTTGGGCTGAACTTTGAGGAGGTGAGGAGGAGGTGCCCAGGTTTGGTTGTTGCGGCCCACGGGCCTGTCACGGCGGCTGGGGCCGAGAGGCTTGGAGTTAAGGTTGACGTGGTGAGTTCCAAGTTTGGTAGTTTTGATGGAATTATTGATGTTCTTAATGCTTCGTTGCAAAGGCTTAGGATTTAGAATTTTCTGGGTAGAAATGTAATCTAGAATGCTCATATCAATTCTGTATAATTTATCAAACCAGACTGTTCTTTTATTTTATTTGTATTTACTTGATAGAGAAATACAAATCTTTCTTCAAAAAGTTTCAGTATATATGTTACTTTATCATAGTTGTACCAATAAGATACGGGCTGGGAGGATGATTTTTTTTTTCCTTTTTCTGAAAAATTATGTTGAGCTTTTTGACTTGCTCCTTATTCTTCTTCTTTTTAGATGCTCAGCTAGGGATTCCGTATATTAATATTTTGTTAAGCCTCTTAATTCTTATAAATGCAATTTCATTGAACTAAGACTGGTTTTCACAATGATTCATTGTTGGCTTCACACTAACTTCAGTATTGGCTTAGATGGTAAAAAGGTGTTATTTATTCCTGGAAGCCGCGAATTCGATAACGGTTTAAACTTCAAACGCTTGCGACATTGATGTTAGGCAAATACTCTCTGAAAAGTTGAAACTCTTCAACAATGAATATGATTCTTGGCAGAAATAGAGCTGATTTTTTATACATGTTCTTAAACTGGGTGAAATTCTGAATGCTGATTTTTTATACATGTTCTTAAACTGGGTGAAATTCTGAATGCTTATATGAAGACAAATGGCAAGCTAATGCTAACAATGTTGAGGTAAATTGTTCCTGAAATTCCACGTTGAATTGCTTCTTTCAAATGCACAATATTGTCTTGTTTGAAATAAGTATATCTGATGTAATAGTCAGAACAAAGAATATTTACTGACACGAAAAGAGAGTGTGACAGCAGGGAGTATTATGGAGCCAAATGAATACCATATTCCAAATATTTTATGAAGTTGATTTTGCAACACAGACAGAATGGGATGTCACACTCAAATAATGGGAAGTATATATTATACAAATACAAACTACAGACTCATTTAATTACACACGTGCAAACTTTTTAGTGAGAATTTATATATCTCTAATGGCTTTCAATATTAATGATACCGATTAAAATTGTACTATCTTTTTTTTAAGCTCTGCCATCTTCTATAGGTTTGATCCCTGACAAAAGCTTCAGAGCATCTTCCATCGACGGTTGATCATATGACCTGCTGCTAGTGCAAAGCATAGCAACCTCGAGAACCAGTTTGATCTCCTGCATTGTATTGGCGGAACTGACTTCGTTCTCGTCGTAAATTTCTCTGAGAAGAACATGCCATGGTTTGTTTTGTATGGTAGCTGCTGCATTAGTCAACCTTCCTCCAGTTAAAATTTCCAGAATCATCTCTCCGAATTGGTAGACATCCATTCTGAGTTCCTCTTTCACGGCTTCATTATATTCTGCATCCAAAAATAAACACAAATCAGTATAATTAAACAGAGAAAGAAAAAGGAGTTAGGTAATTGACAGATAGGTATGTGAGTGTTTCAATAGTTGGCTAGTTCTCTACATAATCTGGACAAGGTAGAGTAACAAACTTAGATCCTGTTTGGTTTGTGGTTTTATTTTTTTTGTTTCATTTTCATTTCTATTTTCAATGTTTTGTTTTCATGATTTTTTGAAGAGATAAGTAAAGAAAGTGAAAACAGTAAAATTATGTTTTCATTATTTAATGCACATGCAAATGCAGAGAATTACTTGTTATACCTGTTTCCCACTTGGTTGTAGCAGGAGATGAGCCGTTGGTCAACCTTAACAGATGTTTGAACCCAAATTCAGCCAAACGGGGTTCCATATTTTCATCAAACACAACGTTGCTTGATTTCAAGTCTCCATGGGGTATGGCTGGGTAACAGTCATGGTGAAGGAATCTTAGTCCCCTTGCGATTCCAACCACAGTTCTGAACTTAGCTGCCCAGTCCCACTTCCTTCCAATTTTTTCAGCCAAATTCCCGTTGGGCACGTAATCATACAGAAGATAGACTAACTGATTATTGTGGCATAGCCCCAATAATCTGATCAAGTTCTTGTGCCTCGCATTTCCAAGGCGAATTATGAATTCCGACATGACCTTGATGCTCCTCTGTTCCCATTCAATCTTCTTAACTACGACTGTTATCCCTGTAGGGAGAACCACCTTTGAAACCAAAGGTGGTGATGGTGATGGAACTTCTGTTGTTTTTGTGCCACTGAAGCTTGTCAAAATATCATTTGCTGTGAACTGTGGGAGTCCAGCAAATGAGACCATCTTCCATTGACTTTTGATCCCTCTTCTTAAATAAAGTGTTCCAAAAGCGACTCCTAGAAGGATTACTAACGACCCTAAACAGAGTAGCAGAATACGGGTAAGCCTCCATGTTCCTTTGCTCCCCAATATTCCAACTGAACCAGGACATGGTCGAAGTGGTGCTCCACAAAGCTCAGAATTCCCAACAAATGCACTGCTACCCATCAATTTGAATGACTTCCCTGTTGGAATTGAACCCGTGATATTGTTGAAGGACACATTGAGAAGTTGTAAACTTGAAGAACTACCAAACTTTTCAGGTATGGGGCCATTGATCTTATTATTTGATAGGTCTATAACACTAAGAACAGGGATACTGGCTAGTTCTTCTGGTATATGACCTATCATATTGTTGTTCGACAAGTTCAGTTTTTCAAGAGCCTGACATTTGGAAAAGCTGTTTGGTATAGTTCCAGATAAGTTGTTCCTATCTAGATCAATAATTGAAATTGACTTACAGGACTCAAACTGAGGAAGATCACCTGAAATACCGCAAGAAGATGATGAAAAGTTTTGAAGTATGGGCAAAGACCATAGTCGTGCGGGGATGGTGCCTCCTAATCGTGGATTATAAGATACATTGAAATACCGAAGTTGATATGCTTGAGAAATATCGGAGGGAATCCCACCAACAAAATTGTTGTGGGACAGGTCAACGTATGAAACATCAGGAAGATGGCTGAATCTGAGAGGGATCCTTCCGGAGAATGAGTTATCTTCGAGGCGAAGGCGAACAAGGGAAGAACAATCAGAGAGAGGGGAGAGACCTCCTGTGAATTTGTTTGAGAACAAGATCAACTTAAACAGCTCTCCACTTGCACAAATGTCCGGTGGAATGCTGCCAACCAAATTGTTTGTGGATGCATCCACCCACTTGAGTTTAGAGTTGCTCCCCAGGCTCTGTGGAAGTAATCCGGAGAACCGGTTGTTCCAAATGAGAAGGGTTTCCAAGGACGGAAGTCCACCTATGCCTTGTGGAACATTGCCAGTCATGTCATTGTACATGAGACTCAGCAGTCTTAGGTTCTTTAACTCTGAAAAGCTCTCTGGAATAGACCCTGAAAGGAAGTTATCAGATAAATCTAAATTTGTGAGAATTTTGATATTGCCCAACTCACTTGGTATTGATCCTGTGAGCTGGTTCCGGAACAGGAATAGTGATTGCAAACTGGTGAGGTTGGAGAGTTGCTTTGGTATGGGGCCTGATAGATTTGCACCTGCTATGTCAAGATACTGAATCTGACTCATGTTACCCAATTGTGGCGGTATAAGACTATCATAATTGTTGTAACCAATCTCCATATGGGTCACTGTTTTGAGGTTTCCAAGTTCTGAAGGAATATTCCCTGTGAGAGAATTCCCTGCAAGATGAAGAAACTCAATGCTTCTGAAAGAACCATACTCAGATGGAATTGGTCCACTGAAGTAACTCCCAGCTAGATTAAGAACCTTGAGATTCTGTAGCTGCGAAAGTTCTGCAGGCAATGGACCTGAAAAGCTGTTGCTAAAGGCATCAAGTACAAGAAGATTTTGGAGGCTGGAAATTCCATTTGGAAAGTGACCAGAGAAGTTGTTTCTGCTGATATCAAGGCTTTTCAGGGTTTTGAGGTTGAAAATTTGCACTGGAAGCTGGCCAGAGAAGAAGTTGTAGCTGAGGTTGAGATCAACAAGCTTTGTGAAGATGGTGAATTGTTTCCCTGAGATTACGCCACCGAGTTTCTTCATTGAGAGGTCTATGGAGGTTACAACTGTTGAGTCGTTGTTACACTTGATACCTGTCCAAGAACATGCATAGGATTCTGTTGTTGAGTTCCCTTGTTGAGAGGGTACTTTCCAATCATGCAGTGTGTTATCATCATCTACAAGCTCAGATTTCAGGCCCAGGAGTGCCTCTGAATAAGGGTCCATTGCTAAAACCACTGAGAATGTGAAAGTCGCGAGAAGATTCAAGTACAAGAATTTTACAATCTCCATTGGAACTTGGAGAGCATAAGGAAGAAACAAGAGACAATTGTAACTATCCTAAGTAAAGCAAATGGTGTGTCAGTATAATAAGTTTATGAGTATGATGAGAGATGTCAGATATCTAATATTTTTTATAAATATTAACTAATATTTTTAATCAT
>NC_029787.2:32254100-32284486 GCF_000816755.2 Arachis ipaensis | reverse complement strand
TTTTATTAATATTTAAAAAAATATATGTTTTTTGTTTTGTTGTTTGAGGAAAAAAATGCATGGGGAATAGAGAAAGGAAATGGCACTGTATATTTTGAAAGGGGTGAATGACTAGACTAGATTGATTAGTAGGTTCAACGATATTATTGGATTGCTTTTGGGGGCAAGCGGGGACCCTGCAATGTTTGTTTATTTGGATGGTGCTTGCCATTAGCGAATAAAGCCTTCAAATGGGATTATCTTTTTCTAACTTTTTTCATTTGGGAAAATCACAGTAAGGTATCGTTATAGCTAATTCAAATTACTTTTTATCTTTATTTTGTGCTTGTGGGACATGGATCAAAATGACAAATTCGTCCGTGCACTGTTTTGTTTTCGTTAATTAAAATTACTAGTAAAAACTAGAAAGAGACATCTTCAATACTAGCGAGCAAGACTTCATTCTCATTGTTTTGGGCTACGGATTCAATAACTCGACTTTGCCTATTGTAAATCTAGATTATGAAAACTGAGTCAAGTTATTGAACAGATAGAATTGAAAAATTAATATATAAATTTTAAAATTTATTTTTTATTTATTATTTTTAAATCGATTAACTTTTAAAAAATCAAATCGATTCGATTAACTCACTAATGTTTTTACTGATTTTTTTATATTATTTTAAAACAGACCAACCAAGTAGTAGATTCTTAATTAATCGAGTTGAACCGATCATTTTAGTCTGATATTTAGAACCAAATTATAAATTCATCTCTTCAAACTAGTGAAGCTCATGACTATCAAAAATACTCACGAACGACTATTAATTTTCCTTCGGTAGAGAATTTCCTTACAAAGGGTTCTCTACCAAGCAAAAAAGTAAAATCCCGTGATTACGCGAAAAAAACCATGACTATTGACTAATTATAAGTTGTCGAAGTCAAACCATTTATAATTAATCACGAATGGAAATTCGTCCATATTATCCATGTTCTTGTACGGGAATCATAAAGACATAAAGGCCCAATGCATGGCTCTTTTTTCTCTTTTTAAATTGAATGGAAAAACAAAATTTCTGAATTAAGTAAGCTGGGTAAATCTAGTGGCCTGTAGATACTTATCCATCCCATTCATAAAACTTGTCTCAAACGCTTCAATTTATAGTAGCAATTTTATAGGTAGCCAGCTAATTATGGTGTATGATGCATGGGCGTAAAAGGGTGAGATGTGATCATGGTTTTCGCCAGTAACTTGGAATCCTGGATATAAGTGCCAATGTGTCATAATATATAATGATCGTGCTTTATTTCCCTTTCCGAACTATGTTTTACAGGATAAATTTAATAGCCAATTATAACCGAGTGTGACAACAAAAATATTTTATATATACTCAAATTAATTATTATATAATTTTGTTTTTATAGAATCTAATACAAATAAATCACTCATGTTGTTTCTATCCTGAAATCTCATGACTTCGAAGAGTGAGACTCGAAGCCGAGATTTTTAGGTAAGAATAGAGAAACTATATTATTTGAGTTATAGCTCATTAGTGAGACTTGGTATATCATTGTCCATATAGAAGTAGTTGATTTTATATTTGTTAGTGTAGTATTTTTTATTATCATTTTTCTTGTTATAAAAAAAATATTAAAGAATAAATAGAATTTATTATTTTTTATTAATAATTATTATTAATATTTAAAAATATTAAATTATATTATTAAATTATTAGATTAAAATAATTAAATTAATAACTAAAAATATTGAATAAAAAGAACAAATTATATCGAATCTTGAACTGATATCACCAGGCCACTTTTGAATTTTAATATGGAGGCATAGCTGGTGCTAGACGCTTATATGGGGGAGGAGGGGTGCTTGACATTGGGGTGGTGTCAAGGAAAATAGAACTCGGACTGTGCGACTGGAAAGATACAACTCGGACTGTGTGAGTTCCTGCTGCCAAAGCGGACCGTCCGATTTGTTGCTACTCCCACCCACGTGTCGTTGGTCAGGTGCTCCCTAGAGACGGTGCCCATTTAACACAACCAACCCCCTCTATTGCATGCGTACTGGAATTTCACTTTCCCTTTCTTCCCCAACAAGCTTCGAAGCCTTCATCTTCTTCCTCCTTCAGCCATTTCTGTTTCATCTGTTTGAACTAAAAAAAATCCAAATATCAAAGAAATCAAAACCAAACGGATAAGAGATTCATTTACTGTGAATTAAAAAAAAATGAAAATCTTGCACAACTCGGACCATGCGACTACTACCTACTTCTCCAACGAACAAAACGGACTATCCGATTTGTTCAATGAGAAATCGCAGGGTCGGATTTCCATTATGTGAGTTTCATCTCCTCCAAGCAAAACGGACCATCCGATTTGCATATAAATTTTTGAAAACAAAGAACTCCGGAAGGTCCGATTTCTCCACACCAATTCTGATAAAAAAGCTGTCCCACATAACCGTATAGAACCCCCATCTTTCATAACCCTGCAAAGCACCTACACCCCCTCCATAACAAAAAAAAATCAGCCGTTATAATTTGATTGAATATAATTTGTCATTTAATGTAATTTGTATATTTTATGTTTTTTTATTATAGATACACTTTAGGTATTCAGTATATAATATCAACACGTTATACATAACAGTTTCTCTTTCTAATTTACCTTTTTTTTTTAAATAAAAATATAAATTACTTAAACAAATCACAAAGTTAAGAAAAAAAATCCATATTATATATATTTGAAAAAGCAATTCACCAGATATATTTTCTTCGATAAACACTACTATGAAAATCATTTTGGGCACCTTAAAATTTTTGAACAACAATAATCCAGAATCCTGATAATTAGTTTATAAATTTGTAGGATGCATGTGGAAAAAAAGTTTATTAAAGAATTATTACATTTTAAATGTAATGGACACCAGGAGCTTATTGTCCTTTATATCATTGTTTTGAGAAGGGAAATCCACCGAACGCAAACTCATTAAGAAGTGGACATCAAATCATGAATGTTTGAGCAAGAAAGGGCCCTGCAATATTCAACCAATTGCTTAATCAGTCTTTTCACGAGAGACAGACCTGCAGTGGCTATTTCCACAGAGCCCCCGTGACCAAAAAAACCTAATGCATATTACTTAATAGTTATTACTTTGTTCATCGCAATCACCTGCTATTGGTGTAATAGCGGTAGTGGTATGCGTGTAAGTGTGTAACGTGAATGCTTTAATCAAATCTATTCAATTGTGCATTTAATTTCACTAGCTAGTGATGATAGACTCTCTTGTTGATGGGTTACTTGGATAGGAAATTTGTTTTCAGATGATCTCGGGAGAACTTCGGGTTGGAATGGAAGAAACACTTTGATTCTATACCAAAAATATAATTTTATTGTGTATGAATAATTTTAAAATAACTTAAAATATGATTAAAAAAGAATAAAATTCTTTCAATAAATATTGGATTAAAATAATAAAAAAAAACCACACACACACTAAGATTAGGTTTTGTATATATGGATATGCTTGTTGATTTTCAAGATAAAGTATTTTTTCGGTTTTTTAAAAAAAACAGCGATACGGTTTCACGTCAAAGGCTCCTATTCTATTATTAAGTATATAAAGTCATCGTAATACCATTTGCTATCAAAGTGGCGCAGCCGGAAGCGTAACATTCTAATAGTAAAGGTGTTACACACGGCGGCACTTGGTAGACAGCGGCGGCAAGGGCTAGAGCTTTCGTGGTCTCTGGGACAACGAGGGTGGTTCGACCAGAGGAAGAACAGAAGGAAGGGAAAGAAGAAGGAAAGGGGGTGACGTCGCAACAACTTTGTGGTTGCCAGCGGCAACGAAGAAGATGGAAAAGAGGTGGTGGCAGTGATGGTGGGTGGCTGTTCGCGAGGGCTAGGGTGTGATGCGCTGAAGGATGGACTTGCTGTGAAGCTGGGCAGCGGCGGTGCGATGATGGTGGGGATAATGGTGGCTTGATGGCTTGCCGGTGGTGGCTCTGTGGTGTGGCACGGCGGTTGTGAGAAGAGAGAAGATTAACGGTGAAATGGCAACGAGAGAAGAGGAAGAAAAAGAAAAAAAAGGAGGGGTCTCGGTAGTGGGTTGACAGCGACGGAAAGGGGGCTGTGATGGTGGTGGTTTCGGCGGCGGCAGATGGTGGTGTTGGGGAGAGGGGAGGAAACGGATAGGTGAGAGAGAGAGAGTGAGTGAAATTCGAATGACTGGAGAAGAGGGTTCGCGCTTTGAATTTACGACCCATTTATCGTTGAAAAATCCGACAGTAAACCATTACGGGTCACCAAAATACAGCATTTCACTAAGTGGATTTACCGTCAGATCTTTTCGACGGTAAATCTGACCCTAAAAGACGCGCCAAATGATTTTTGTTTTCCTGCAAATATTACCGGCGAATTTATCGTCGGAAACATAAATCCACCGGTAATTACTAAACCTTATGAATTCGACTTCGTTACCGCCAGTAAATTTGATGGTAAATTTACCGCTACTCTTCGACGCTAAATCCGACGGTACTCTGCGTTTTTCTTGTAGTGTACATGAATTTAACCTAATCTATTAATTGATTGTATAGTAAATGGAAAAGTAAATACATGACATATATTCTATAATATAACATCTAGTTTGATGAGTAATTTTGATAAATATAAAGTTTTATAACGGGTAAAAATAGATTTTTTACATGAAGATTTAAGCATAAAATTCAAGCACAAACTCATCAAAGAATCAATTATGCATGTAATAAAGATGATATGATAAGGAGAAGTCCAGCAAGCAAGGTTTAGTTGTAGGACATTAGTTTTTACTTATCAAGGTAAATTAAATTCATTTCTTAAGTTCAAATTATGTTTTAATCAAAGTAAAATGATTTTTAACCTATTTATAATAGATTATGAGGAGTAGGACCCAACCTAATAATGCACAAGGCACCATAGTTCAAAATTTAAATTTTGTTGAAAAATGAACAAGAGGATCGATAATTTGCAAGATCGGTCCACATGAGGTGGTGAATCTAAATTTGAGTATTTTGAGCTATGACGATCGATGATATGCTTTGAGGATCAATCATATGTCTTTGGGACACAAAAATCCTACCAAAAATGTGTGTTTGATGATTAGGCTACTCCCACTCAGTACTAATGTATATGAGTGCACCAAGGCCTATAAATAGAGGTATTTGGATTGTGCTTTACTGCACCACAACTTTTTCATATCTATATGCTATTATGTTAATCAAAATTAATAAGTTTTCAAAATGGTTTTATCAAAATTTGAGAAATATACTTGAGTTTACTCATAGAGCTTCATTTATAATCATATACTCGTTTGAGAGAGCTCGTTATTTCTAAAATTTAATATCACTTTGTAAAAGAAGATTTTGTAACTCTTCTTGATTTTTGAGGGACTTAGAGGTTATTTTCTCTAAGTGGTGAGTCTTGCTAGACACCATAGTCAATGAGGATACCTAAGATCATTAAGCACTCAAAGAAAAATAATTGAAATCGGTATTACTTTGAGTTCTTAAAGAAGAAGTCTCTAAGTGGAGTGGCTTAATTGAAGTCATGACCATATACTATGAGGTATTCATCAGGTGCTCTATGTTGTACCGGTTTATCAAGTGTCCTATAAGTTTGGTAATATAGTGAAAATCTCCGCACCTTGGTGGTGGGAAGAACTGGACGAAGGTGAGAGGTTACATCAAACCAGAATATATCATGATTGCTCATCTTCTTAACCCTTAAACTCTTTCCTTTTCTTGCTATTTACATTTCTAAAGTGGTGTGAAAATTTAGCTCCTTATAAGTGTTTGAAAACTTGTTCAAGCTTTTGAAAAAGTTTTAATACGAAACCACTCACCTTAAAGCTTTCATTTATTTTTATATAAGTAGTACAAAAAATATTAAGTATGTAGTTTAAATTATTGAAGTTCGCTTATAAACCTACGAAAAATATAAGTATGTTGCTTTTGTTCACAAGTTTATATTTCACAACTTAAGTTTTCATCTATATTTTGCAAAGTTTTTAATTTGTCATTAATACTCAATTCGCTTTTTCTCTTGAGTATATTTATCTTGTGCTTATCAACTAAGAATGTTGGTATCTCTGGTTCAAAGTGTCTTTGTCAGTGATAAGATGATTCAAGATAACATCATTATTGTACAAGAAGCATTTCAAGAATAACATGCAAAGGAAGAGAAAGCTCCCAAGACTTGAGGATCAAATTGAACACAAACAAAGCCTATGATTTCATAGAGTAGCACTATCTAGAAGGGGTGCTAAAGGATTTTGGTTTTGACTAGAAATAGATTAAGCTGGCAATGGGGTGTATCAAGAGTGTGAGCTACAAATTTAATATCAATGACCTCTTATCCAAGAAAGTCAAACCGCAAAGAGAACTCAGATAGAGAGATCCCCTTTTTTCTTATCTCTTTAGTATTGCCTCTTAAGTATTTTTTATTCTCATGAATAAAGTCCTTAGGAAAAAACTCATTTCAGGGATTAAATTAGTCCCATAACACCAACCATTACTCACTTTCTATTTGTTGATGATTGCATCATCTTGTCAGGAGTAAATGAGGAGGAGCTATACCAGCTTATTCAATCCTAAACACTTACATCATTGTCTCGAGTCAAATGATAGATGTTGAAAAATTTGAGATCACATTTGGCAACTAGATTTTCATCCAAAAAATAGTTAACAGAGAAGAAATTCTGGACATTTCTTTCAGGATAATCTTGGAAAGTACCTTGGGCTTCCAGCACAATAGGAGAGGTCAAGAATTAAGGCTCTAGATTGGATAATAGAAAAAGTAAAAAGCGAAATTAAGGGTGGAAAAGAGAGCCTACTAAACCAAGCAGAAAAACAAAATCTTCATAAAAGCAGTTATTCAAGAAATACCTTCCTATGCCTTGAGCATTTTAAGATTTTCAAAAATTTTTTGCAACAAATTATGCCAAGATAGCAAGATTTTAATAGAGGGATCAGAAAAGGGACAAAGATATTCACTGAAAGCCTAGACAAAGATATGCACTAGCAAAAGAAAAGGGTAAATGGGTTTCAAGGAATCCCATTTTCAAAATTTTGCTCAATTACCCAAGAAAGCTTAGAGACTCATCAGGAATCCAGAGGCTATTTGGGTGCAAATCCTCAAAGTAATGTATGAGTTTTGGGAGGCACAAAACTAAAAAAAAAGCATGTATTGAATTTGAAACAACCTTAAACAAAGAAGAAGATTGTTCAAAAGCAACACATATTAGAGAACAGGAGAGGGAAATGGGATCGACGAACATGAAAGTGGAAGAGCTTATTTCAAAATCTCAAGAGTGGAATAGAGCAAAGGTTCAACGAATTTTCCCCACTCACACAACTGATATGATACTTTAGACCCCAATCAGCAAAGTCAAAAGAAAAGATAAGCTTATTTGGCCTCATAGGCAGGATAGTGAGTATTCAATCAAGATGGAATACCACATAGTAAAAAAAAAAAAAATTGGAAAGAACCTTAAGTAGCATGCCTTCATCTAGTTCTAATTTAGAAGATATAGAGAAAGAAATATGGGACATGAGAGTGCCTCATAACATCAAACTGAAAGCAACACACAACAATCTTCCAGTCAAGGTAAATCTGGCAAAAAAGAAAATTAATGAGTGTAGCAAATGTCCTGTGTGTTTGTAGGAGAAAGAAACTGTAGAGCATGCACTCTTACTTTACGATTGGAACAGGGTCATGTTGTTTGGCTCTCAAACTTATTATACTCCAACAAAACAAAATGTATCATTAATCACATCTTGATTGCAAGAAACTCTAAGAAAATCATAACTTGAACTGGAGAGAAGGTAAAGCACGAATAGAGTAGGACAGGAATCACAACTTGGACAATTTGAAAGGATAGAAATGAAAAAATTCTTAGGCACACAAATTCTAATTCTAGAATTACGCCAATTCATGCTAACTTGTTAGAATAAGACATCTACAAATCTCAAGAAACCAACAACTATGTGGCAAAAGAGAAGAGGAAAGTAGAATCAGTGCCAGTAATTTGGAGACCTCCACCACCAGAATGGCTGAAAATGAATGTAGACGCAACCTTCTCATTTATTTCCAACTCTAGAGCAGCAACAATGGCGATTTGAGACAACCATGGAAATCTACAAGGAGGAGCAGCAATCAATTTCAAAGCAAGCTCTAGCTTTACGACAGAACATTGCCAATAAAGGAAGAAGCTATCATGGCAAACATTATAAAATTGAAAAAAAAAATCATCATAGAATCAAATTGCTTACAAATATTAGAAATTCTCAAATCTAGTGGCTCAATTTAGGAAATTGATCCCATTCTCTAAGACATTAGAACCATCAAAAATAGAATTCCCAGTTGCAGCTTCACTTGGACTCCTCGACCAGAAAATCACCTCGCCCATATCTTAACTGAATTAAAGCAGCAAGATCAACAGAATATAAGATGACCTAGATCACCTCCTACACATATTGCGAAAAGCATAAAGGAAGACATACTTTGTATCTTTAATCATAGAGAACAAAGACGATAATAACTCATTTGGACTAGCAATAGGTATCAAAGCTACCTCGCATTAGATTGGGATAGTCATTGATACTTGTTAGCTTCTGGAGTTGGTGTAGTATTACTATTAAGCACTCTCCCTCAAATGTTACATCCTTGATGTGTCAGTCTATCAAGCATCGGCAATCATGAATTCTCTAGCATTATGTTTGGTTCTCTAGCACGCAGTAAACCTCATGTTTGTGCGTCTCTATTGGGAAAATTGCATGTCTAATTCAAACCAAAGAAGAAGAATTACTGCGATAGCAATGGATGATTCATGGTGGTAGGTTCTAGTGCACTCACCCGGTTTCAACGTTTCTCGAGTCTGCATTCCAATGCTTGTATCCTCTTGGGGCAGCTGACGAACTATTCTCCTTCTCTTTGGGTGTTTAAATGTTGGTAGGTGTAGTATGTTTTTTAGGTGCAGATGTTGAGAATCAAAGTCAAATTTTTTCTTTATATTATTATTTGGGTTAATAGTTAAATTAGTTTTGATAAGATATTTTTTAAATTTATTCTAAAAAATTTTTTAATCAAACGAATCACTCAGTTAACAATTTTCTTTAAAGATTGGTGTTGTAAAACGTTAATTGATAACATATATAATATCTGATATGTCTAATTGGATATTGACCAAATATGTTTGTGAAAATTTATTAATTTAGTCATTTTTTTCAATTACAAAAATCATATTTCTAATATAATATAGTGATTAAATTGATAGATTTTCGTAAACTTATTTAGTTAACATCTAATTGAACATGTTGTGTTATGTATGTTATTAGTTAACATTTCACAGCATCAATCGTTCGAAAATTGTGAGTAGAGTAACTGAAGGACAGATATGATTAATTCGTAATTTTTGAAAGACCAATTTAATTGAAAAAATTTTTGAGGACGAATTCAAAAAATACCTTATATTTCAGAGACTAATTTGACTATTAATCCAAACAATAAAATAAAAAAAAGATTTGACTTTGATTCTCAACATCTGCACCTAAAATTATTTTTAACTCTTAAATAATATTTTCTTTTATTGTTTATTACACATTTAAATTTTTATTTTGTGGTTTTGATATTTGTCATTGTCTAAATATTTTAGAGACATTTTTATTACTTTATCCATAGTGTAAATATATTTTATTTTGAGGTTTTAATATGAGGATAGAGAGTCAACACCTAATCTCTTGTCCCTTTTGGGTTTACTTTTAGGTGACTGATAGTCAAAAAAATTTATTATAAAATATGCAATATATACATACCGTTTTTGAGATCGAATTCAAGACATGATGTTTATAGAATTCAAGCAAGTATATTTGTGTCTACAACATAATTACATGTTATTTATTGTTCACGTTAAATTACTAATACTAAATTTATTTAAGGAGAAATATATTAAAGCTGCAGATTAATATTTAATAATGTAGAAAACCTGTCTAATATTTGTGGAGACGTTGAGGTTATCCCGAAACAAGAAAGGCTTTATTTGTTTGGAGTGCATAAATTACAAGAAAACATGCTAATATTATTCTTTTATTCATATCTTTCTTGTTTTCAAACTTTTATGTTATTATTTTAGTGAATAAATAATTATTTGTATCCATAAAAGATGATAACGCTGAACTATGTATTTATGATAAATCGAAATTGATCTTATACCCACAAAAATTGCCATTCGTGTAATAAAAATATCCTGTTTTAGTTATGCACTTGTTTTGTTATTATCCGAACCTATGTGGCACTCCCAACCCTCTAAAATTCTATCGCTCTTTAATTCTATTTCTAATTTCAACCGTCTATCCCTATTCCATGGCAGCAGCTTCCTCCTCTTCTGCTGGGGATGCCATGTAGTTTCAGATAATAACGAAGCAAGTGCATAACTAAAACAGGGTATTTTTGTTTCATGGAGGGCAATTTTCGTGGGTACAAGATCAGTTTCAATCTATCATGGATATATATATGTGAACATTATCATCTTTTATGGGTACAAATAGTCATTTATTCTTATTTTAGTCATATCTATACAGACTAGAATATAAGAAGAATCATCACCGACGTGAAATTTTCACCCAATTTAACTTTTTTTTTTTTCAAAAAGATAAATGCTTTCCCTCCCATATGAATCACCCCATATGGGTTCATCACAGCTGAGGAATTAGATTAGGGTTTAGGGTCCACTACAAGAAAACAAGCTTTTTGCTACGCTTTTAAAGCGTAGCGAAAAGTCCAAAAAAGCGTAGCGATAGCTTTTCGCCACGCTTTTTGAACTATCGGCACGCTTTTGAAAGGGTCACAACTGCAAGGGTGCCGGTTGCTCTATCGCTACGCTTTTGGTGATCTATCGCCACGCTTTTTTTTTTGCCACGCTTTTAAAGATCGCCACGCTTTAAAAGCGTAGCCATATGTGCCAGATATGGCTACGCTTTTAAAGTGTGCCAATAACAAGATATGGCTACGCTTTTAAAGCGTGCCAATAGAGAGACATATGGCTACGCTTTTAAAACGTGCCAATAGAGAGACATATGGCTACGCTTTTAAAACGTGCCAATAGAGATATATGGCCACGCTTTTAAAGCGTGCCAATAGCCTTGTCAAATTTGAAAAAAAAATCCTGTTTAGCATAGAAAACTTGGAGCTCAATTAACAATGATCAATGTAACTAACGAATTTCCCCAATAAAATTAGCACTTAAACTTGAATATAATTTAGAAAAAGGAGAAGGAAATATCTGTACACATTAAGGCAATGATATCAATAACTAATAATGCAACTATACAATGGAAGTACAACAGCACCATGATTTTGCCAGAAATCAACATAAGGACCATTGGGGCATTGACTAAGAAATTAAAAGCACGTTTATAAAGTACATATTAACATAAAATTTCAATGGCCGAGGCACAAACATCAGTACAAGCTCATTAGTAATCAATAATGAAGAACATTTACAGATAAGAATAGTGCAAGAAATCATGCTTCTTTAGTTCTACTTTGCCATCATGCTGCTACAGCTGGCCCAGTCTTTCCTGCAGAACAAAAGAAACCAATTTGAATGTTGATAAATAATTTTGGTTTAATTGCATTCTGCTCTCATCATTATCCCTGTGGAAATCTTTTAGTGTCTCCAGTTACTTCGTCTCCATAGTCCCCTTTGTCACACACAACATATAAAAGAATTCAAAACTACGCTAATCTAGCTTAACTTAATTATGATAGTACTCACACAGGAACTCAAACTAGTTGGGCTTTCAGGTTAACCCAACCAATCGCTAAATTGAATTAAACAAGAAAAAAAGGACTTGAAAGAATGAATTTGACCCAAACCTTTCAGATCCACTGCACAATTCAAATATTCTTTGATTAAGGCCTTAGAACAAAACAACAAAACAAGTTACATTGCGTGTTAAATTCTGTGTTGAAACTTGAATTCAGATTACTTGTTTAATATTGGCAAACTCATTTTTAAAATAAACACACATAAATTACCATTTACCAACATGTCATGTCATGTGATCTAATCCATTCCGAGGGAACCTTTTGGCTACGCTTTTAAAGCGTGCCAAAAGGCTTCTAAGAAATGGCTACGTTTTTCGAACGCCGCAATAACAAAACTCTGTTGCTACGCCTTAAAAGCGTGCCGGTTTCTCTCTACGGCTACGCTTTTTAAGCGTGGCAAATAAAAGCGTGGCCAAATCTTGTATCAATTGCCACTCTCATAAAAGCGTGGCCATTGACACTTTTCGCCACGCTTTTAAAGCGTAGCAAAAAAAACGTGGCCAAATCTTTATTTTATCGCCACCCTCATAAAAGCGTGGCCATAGATCACTTTTGGCTACGCTTTTAAAGCGTAGCAAAAAAAAAAGCGTAGCCATAGACCTTTTTTCTTGTAGTGGTCATAGAGAAAAATAAAAGTTGTCTAACCCTAAATTTCTCACTCAATCATGTCGTCATGTCATTTTTAAAGACTTGATTTTGGTATCGGTAACTTCTCACCATCTCTTATCCTTCCACCATTTGTTCTCCCCACTATGTTGGCCTCCAGGACGGATCCACATTGAAACTTAAGGGGACATTTGCCCCACTAAAATTTTGTAAAGCAAATGATTATATATGAATGTAAATATTTGCTTCCATTGTTATATTGTTTTTGTCCCATAATAAATTATAATATTCTTTTAGTTTCATGTTAAAAAAATTGTATTATTAAACTTAATATGCAAAAATATTTATCTTGTTAAATTTAATTTAGTATCAAAATTATAAATAAATAACTAAATCAACTTAATAAAAAAATAATAAGTAGTGATAATGTATTTTTTGAAACTAAACAATTAATTAATTACTAAATTGAAGCTTAGTCTTTTAAATATAAGTGAAATTATTAGTGTTTTTCTTTCAAAAATTATTTTATTTTAACTTTTCAAAATTATATAATATTTTTATTTTAACTCTTAAATGATTTTGCTTGTAATAGATTTTTAGTTAAAAACGTTTTTAATACCATAAATATTATAACAAATGGATTTTTTAATTGAGTGGGATTGTGGGAGATAATCAAAGTAATCAATAGTTGAAAATTATAATTAATAGTAAAGTAATTTTTTAAGAATATATAATTTAATTTTGATGTATTGACAATATAAATATTTTATACGTAGTCATTTAATTACATTATTTTTTTTATAATTATTCACGTAATGAATGTGAAAGATTATTATTTTCTTTTATGTAATGATACATAATTAACTAGATGTATAAAAATCTTTAAACTAATAATGTACAAAAATTAAATTTAGTATTTTAAGAATGAAAGTGTTCACTAACTCTTTTAAATTTTTATATTTCCATATACTTAATAATGTTTAACAAAATTTATTTTAGTATATATATTTTTGCCCCACTCTTAAAATTTTTTGGGTCTGTCACTGTCGGCCTCTTTTCTCTTTCTCACTTTGCATGGTCTCATTTCTAAGGTATGTTAATTGTTTCAATTTCTGGAACTTAACCCGATTTCTTTTTTACTCTTCGTCATCGAATTCTGAAGCTCAGCACCACTACCATTGCTGCTTGATAATAGCATTTGCTAATTATTTGGTTGTGGTTTCCATTCAAGCTCCCCCGGAGATTTCAAAATCTTCCTTATTGATATCCACCATTTTCAACTTCATCAAACAGTTTAAATTCTTAAACTTCTTCTGAATGCTTAGGTAATATTCATGTTCTTTGGTTTGTTAATTGATCTATTAGAAGATTTAATTCTCTTTCTTCTTTTTAATTTCATAGTCTGTTGACCTTTGAAAATGATATCACTTCCGAACCACAATGATAGAAAGGGAGACTTTGTTTATCATTCTTACAGAATCAGTGCAAGTTTAGGGTTTGGTTCTTTAAACCAATTCCTTCAATTGAAATATTTGTTATCTAATATAATGTTATCTTATCTTTCAAGAATTCTAAGAGAATATTTGTTATACAAGTTAATAGATGACATAAGGTGTGATTTACTTAACCTTAGCATAAGTCACTGATATATTTTGGATTATTTTTTTTTTAATTATACATGTATCAATCCGTAGTTTCATTGCAAGATCTATTTTATTGTTTCATCAATGGTAGTTTATATGTTTGAATTTCATTTATGCAGAATTTTGCTCATTCATATGTTTCGGAATGCATTTGTTTAAAATTACTTCTTTAATATATCTATACATAACTAGCAACATCATGAATTCTTCACTGAGGTGAATTTTTCTTCCACTTTAAATTTTTTTTTTCAAAAAAAAATGAATTCATTATGTTTAGCTGGGGAAAGTGATTTCCTTTCCTGATTTTTAGTAGACTCTCACATAAAAAAATCAGATTTTGGTGGTTTGGTGGGTGAAATGACATCATTTGCTATAACAAATAGTACTCTTTTCTGATTTTCAGTATGCTCTCACATGTAAAATTAGATTTTGGTGGTTTGGTGGGAGAAATAACGTCATATTCTATAATAAATAGTACTATCTTCTATTGTTTTGTAAAAAAACATATTTGGTCAACGAGAGTAGTTACCGTAACTTGTGGTCTACTCTCACTCCCATTTTCCTTTTTCATTGTTCTTTTCTTATTATTACTCCATGATATAAAAGAATGTGAGAAGAAGAAGATTTGTTTGATTGGTGAGTGAAGGAAGGATGAATATATATATATTGAAAAGGATACAGTATACGAGGAGCCTTGAAAAACGAATAAAATAAAATCACAAAATAAAAAGCGGAACGCTCAAAAAACGTGATTACTTGCGTGTGAAGAAACTAAGGTTCAAAGGCATAAATAAACAAAAAGTAGGAATAGAGGGTCAAGAATACAAAATAACAAACTCCTAACTCAGCCTGCAAAGCTAAGGATGGCCGGAGAATATTTACATACATATATACATATCCCAAATCCAAAATACATAGATAAAATCCTAGTTCTCCATAATCCTCTAAGAGGAACAAAATAAACAAGTATATATATATGAGGAGAGTCTATGTACATATAGCAAAAGACCAAAAGTAAAATCCCAAAATTAAACCACTTCGTTGCAGAAGCTCTAGACGCCTACCGAGGTGCCTCTCGACCTGTATCTGAAAAATAACAACACAGTATGAAATGAGAACCGGAGGTTCTTAGCATGGTAAAGGTGCCACGCATATAAGCTATAAGGTTCTGGGAATGCCAGAGGCAATTCTAGAACGCTGTCACCCGGATATAAAGCTTAAGGAACTAAAAACAAAAGCCGTAAATGGGTGGTTCTCTAAGGCTTTCTAAATTAAACTAATTCCTTAAAACTAACTAAAACTGAACTAGAATCCTAAATCTCTCTGCCTTTCCTCCGTTCCTCCATCTCTGATGAAATTACAAAGACAAACAAGCAAATAAAGGCTGACACAGGTAGAATACAAATAGTACAAATAACAAGTATAACAACTAGCATGTTATAAGCAATTAGGCATTCCCAGTTAATGCACAATCAAACAATTCAAGTAATATGCACATGATGCATGCCTGTTCTATGGCTGATGAGGCTCATCTGTCGGTTATCGAGCCAACCCGACAAGTCCGGCTGCTAAACCCTGGACTGTCCCTCATCGGGCATCCCCATGAGTCTGTGCATAGCTTTTTCTCTTTTCATTCATAATTCATACATTCATATATATAATTTTACTCAATGGGGTTACCATTCCTAGGAATTTATACGTGCCCGATCACCTTTACGATATAGGGTCAACAGAGTATCGAGTCTCAACCTGAAACACGTAGTGGCAAGCCACGGTACTTTACCCATGGAAACTCGTATCTCAGATGATCATTCCACATTCATTTATTAACATCTCATAATCATTCATTATGGCTGTAAAGTCACTTTATACATCGTATGTTTGCATCTTTATACATAGTTTATCATAACCCGGAGCAAGTGGGGTGAAACCACAACCCTTGCGTTTACCCGGAGAGCCTCTATACTAACCAACCTGGAGCAAGTGGGGCAAAACCACAACCCTTGTGTCTACCTAGGTGATACGTTCTCATATGCCCAGGAGGAATAAAGGAGGGGATCCTAACCTCCCACCATTTCGTTGGGGCGATTTTATAATACCAAGAGGAACAAGGAAGGGGATCCTCATCTTCCACCATCTCCTGGGGTCGCCCTTTTGAGAAAGAGTACTCAGATGCAACATTCATTCTTTTCTTTAGTCAAATTCATAATTTAAATGATATATATATATATATATATATATATGCCACCTATTTTCTCATACCTAAAACATCACTTTTCCAACCTTACTTCATCCCCAAGTTACCACCTATTCCTAGCTTCATTTTCTTACTAGCCTTACTAACAAAATCTAGGACCAAAGAAATGAAAATAGAGGTTTAGAGGTTTTAAAACCATGTTTAAAACACAAAAATCTCATTTGCTGAAAACAGGGGTCACGCGTACGCGTGGGAGTGCATATCAGAAAGGTTACGTGTACAATTTTCTATGCTCGAGCACGCAAGCACCCTGTTCGTGTACGCGAGATACCCAACCCGAATAGGTTGGTCGCATCGCGTACAGTGGTCGCATACACAAGTTATGCAAAACAGTAAAAATGGTTAATGCTGCAGAATTTTCAACTTTGCACTCTAAAATTTCGACGCACATAAATTTTTTGTTTTAAATCATTTTTCATCCGTTCTTCAAACGGTGTAAACTTCACGGACCCAATTTTTATTTGAAATAAGTTTGAAATAATTTGGTGATCCGAAAGCCAAGTTATGGCTCACCGAAGTTCGGCTAAAAATCAGTTTTTCACAAAAACCTCAAACCTCAAGTTTCATTAAAAACCAAACTCACTCCCAACCTTCTATACACATATATTTAGCACCCCAATACCAATTACCACATTACATCCATCACGTATTACCATATACAACCATTCCTCAACTTTAATCAACAATATGCACAAATTTCCTAATAATGTTAACAAAATCATCAAAATACCACCATCCATTCCTATTTACTCATATCACCATCATCAACTTATCTCCTAACAACCTAGCATCATCAGAAACAATAATCATGCAGCAAACACTCAGTTCATATCACGTTCATCATCAAAGGTGCTATGTATTAAACATGCTCATATGTTCCAACCTATCCCATGGTCATCTAGCCTAAGTTTTCACAGAACATTATATATTAAATACGTAAAACCTAAATCATACCTTGGCCGATTTTCACGTATTTTCCAAGGCACCCACTTAAGCGGAGAGCAATCCCTTAACACCAAAATTCAGCAACTAGATCTCACTCCAAGCTTCCAATTAAGCTTCCAACATGTCCAATTGCCTCATATCACATATATACATACACCTAACATATTTATCACAAATATATCTCCAAAATTCAATATCCAAAATACTAAACCAAGGAATTAGCTAGGGTTCTAGAATTCTTACCTTACATAAGTACCAAAAAATAAGATTGAACGTTTCTCTCAAGCTAATTCAAGCTTAAACATCAAAATTGAACATTGGCTCATAAATTTCGAAATTGAAAATGAGAAAATTGAAGAAGAAAACGTGACTTTCTTATCTTACAATGTACTGGACTTTGTAGAGGTCGACGCTGCGGTCGCGTGGCTGCAAACGGTACGGTGATCGAAGTTCCGGATCAAAAGTGATGTGGATTTGATTGAGAATCAAGGGTTTATGTTTATGGAGGTGTTCTCTCCCCTCTTTCTTGCTGAGCCTTAGCATTTGCATGTGAAATGGGGAGGAGGAGGAGCTGAGTTCATTTATTTAGTGATTTGAGTTGGGCCTATGGGCCCGGTTCAATCGATTTGGTTTGTTTGACCTGATCTTGGGCCAAATTCTTTGAAATTAGTATCAAAATTCTCGTTTTAGTGAGTTCTTTCCTATTTTAATATAAAATTCACATTTCTAATTCTTTTATTAAAAATTAATTTATTGATTAATTATTCACTAATTTTGCGGGGTTTACACTGTTACTTTATTATGGTCCTCTATCCTTTTTGTCGCACATACTGTATTTTATCCAGTTACAATCATGAATTGTTTTGTCTTGATGCAAAGGTACAAAAATAAAATTACCAAACTCACTTTCACTCTAAATCTATTAAAATTTGGTCAATAAATTACTATAAAATTCAATTGATGTATGTTACAATTGAAAAGATAAATCGTAGCTCAACTTTAGAATTGATATCTACTACTGTATTAATCTCTAAAAATAAAAATTAAATTACAGCCTCGAATGTATTGAAAGTTATTGTGCTTATAGATTTAGTATTCCCTTTTTAGTTGTTTGTAAACATACAATTTCAATTTTGTAAATATAGATACTGTCATATTAATCTCATTCAGCAGTTTTTTTTTGAGATATTTATACACAAAGTTTAAAAGAGTTGGTAATTATTATTCTTTTATTTTTCTTTACATTATACTTAATTATTTCATCATGTATGCTCTATTTTTTTTAACAGAGTGATTTTTACTACTTGATCTATTACTCTACTTAAAATTTTCAGATTGAAATTTAAAATATTTTTTTCTTAAAAATGCATAAATTTTACATTAGCCAAAGGGATAAGTATGATTTTGGTCCCAACGTAGGGGTTGAATATTTTTTTTCGTCCTTCGCCTTTTTTTCGCTCCAAAATGGTCCCCAAGGTTTCAGTTTGTTTTAAAATAATCCTTTTTACCAATTTTAAATTTTTTATTACCAAATTACCCTTTATTAAAAAAATAATAAAATAAAATAAATATAACTTCTGGTTGTTTCTATTTATTCCTTTTATTTCATTGTTGTTGTTGATGCTTTGGTTGCTTCTGCTTCTGCCTGCTTTTGCTTCTGCCTGCGTTTGCGCTTTTGCTTCTGTTTCTGGTTGAGGAAGAGGGGAGGGAGGTTTACGCTTTTGCTTCTGGTTGAGGAACTGGTTGAGGAAGAAGAGGGGAGGGAGGGATATTTTTGTCCGAAGGACCATTTTAAAACAAACTGAAACTTTGGGGACCATTTTGGAGCGAAAAAAAGGCGAGGGACGAAAAAAATTTTCAGCCCCTACGTTGGGAACCAAAATCATACTTATCCCTTAGCCAAAAGTATTAATGCACCAAAAAACAAAATATGCTTCCTTTTGTCATGTCAATGTTTCAATTTCATATTTTTCATAATTTCTTTTTCTCTTAATATTGGTTTGGAGGTTTCTTGTTATTGCTTACTCGCTTAGCAAAAGTTAAAAATAAGAGGAAATACTTTTTATATTCCCTTTAATAAAATTAGAACTTTATCCAAGAGTAAAAAAAAAATAATTTATTCATAAAATGCTCTTAAAACACATTTACTTTGTTGAAACTATAATTTATTTTTCTTAGATTTTAATGTATGCAAGTTCTTTTTAAATTATATAGTTTTGTATTTATAAGTAATTTTTTAAACTAAATTTAGAGCAAAGCCTTTTAGTATCCCTGCCTTTTGAATTTACTGTGTTGCTACAAGAGGCCAACAGCCGAAAGACTAATGGGCTTTGTTCCAATTGAACTCATTTTTATTAAGCTATTTATAATTCTTATGTTGTTGTATCAGTTTTGAGTTTTCATCATTTTAATTTATATATTGACTAATAAAATTTTGGACAAAGTTTTTTCTTCCTAAATTCAAGGCTTGAATTAAGTATCTAATTTTTTGTTTAATTTGTTTGAATAATAGATAAATTTTGATTTTTTAATAAAGAGATTTACAAATAATTTAGAATTCGAATCTAGAATGTTGTTTATTAAGTTTTACAAATAAATTATAATAGATAAATATTATTTTTAAAATTTTTCTTTTTTTTTAAATTGAAAAACGGCTTTAAATTTGGCAATATCACCCAAACCAGAGAGATGAGATTAGACGAGCTTATCTTAAATAAACAACAAAATTTATATTCGTAATTATTTTGTTTTTTTAATTATTAATATTAATTGTATTGTTCATATTTTTTAACAAACTTGCATGGTTATTGATGAGGATGAGAAATTAAGTAGTGTTACAGATCTTAAATAAAAAATGTTCACTGTTCCATTTGTTTTATTTTCATGAATGAATTTGGATATTATTGATTTTAGTTATTGTTACGGATGATTTATTTTAATTAAATATATTGATGGATGTAATATGCAGATGTCATATTTAGTTAAAAAATATGTTTTGTTTGAGTTCATGATAACATGATCATTTTTTATTTTTATCACAATTGTGCTTTAATTTATCTTTTTTGTATTTGTAAAAATATATCTTTTAAAATTATTTTTGTCATTTTTTATTCAATTAATGTAATTAGACGGTTTACTAAGAATCTTAGATGAATGTTATATTAAATAAACTAAAAAATTTTCATTAATTGTTTAACTAATATGTATACATTGTGCTATATTTTTTTCTTGGATTATTTATAAATGCATAAAATAAAATTTCTGTTTTATTTCAGCTAATCCTATTTATTCATTCTAATTACATAATCAAATTATTTATCTTTAATATCATGCAATAAAACCGTGCAAATGCACTGCACATCAACTAGTATATATAATTAAATTAGTCAAATCATCTAACAGTTCTTAATTATTAATTTCACATGAAATCGACTGCACCTGAATTTTTACTATATTTATATTATAAGATTATCTTTTTCTTGTTAATTCAAGTTGTGCTCTGTTAAAATGGCTATTTATCAATTAAATTTCTTATTAATTCAAGTATGTGTAGAGCTTGTTCTTCTTTCAAAAAAAAAAACTATCGTTAGATGCTTTGCGGCTTGCCCAATAAGATAACCCCACTCATCAACAGAAAAAGAGGCACTCAATATAGTCTCGCAATTATCTGCTTAATAATTCCAGTGTGCATGCTTTTCCTAATGATTTGAGAGATTTGATCAAAATAAGATGCATGAGCTCCCACTCTTTTGACCCAAGAGGGAATCTAGTCTTGCTCTGAATTCTGCTTTTTCTTCTTTCTTAAAAGGCGTGCTATTGTGCTAATAATCTGAGGACACACGCTCACTTATTAATAAGCAAGTGAGATATATTAGTATATGAAAAAAGCTATTTTAACAACGAAATATGTAGTTGGCAGTTGCCAACTATGGATACGTAGTGCATAAATGATTTTGATTTACTACGTAGTGCATAAACACGTAGTGCTATCAGATTGATAATAATTTTATTGTTGATATTGTCAATTTTTTACATTGTTTCTTGCTTGTTAGTTTGCAAAAAAAAAGTATGCATTTTAGGAACCAATTAGTGTCTCGGATTGGAGCATTTTTTCTCTTTCAAATATTTTATTATTTATAATTTTGTTTAAATATGACTTTGTTATTTTATGCCTGTGTGGTAGGTTGCTGCTACTAGTGTTCGAGTGTTAAATGCTGTAAATTTAATTTAAAGTTGTCATTCTTAGTAATACAGCACATGATGCAAAAGAATCGTTCGAGGTAGTACCCAACTACCCATGTATTATTACTCCTGCTGGTTTAATTATAACCATCCGCATTTTTTTACTCTAATTCCTAATTCCCAAATTAAAAATCCTAACCCTAACCCCTTTATCCCAACCGCCATCCCCTTTCTAAAATTTAAATACAACACATGCACACAAGAAAAGAAAAGGGAGAGGGTGATGGAACAGAGAAAGAAAAGAAAGAAGGGGGAAGAAGACGACACCGGCAAGGCTAGGAGTCGCCGTTGCCGTCGCTGTTGCAAGGAAGAGAGGGAGAACAAGAAATTGAAAGGAGAAGGAGAAGAACGACGAAGAGTGAAGGAGAAGCAGAATGTGATGAATGCAGAAGAGAAGGACAAGGTCTGTTCTCACACTGTCCTGCTCTGCCGCCGCCGCTGCCATCGATTGGGGTCAAAATCGTCGCCATCGCACCCGTTCCCGTCGCCATTAGGGTTTGTTGCTGCTGCCATTGATAGAGCCGCCGCTGGGAGGAGCTGAACAGGGAAAGGAGGTCGTCGTCGATGCTGTCGCGGAAAGGAAGAAATGGATGTGCGAGAGAAAGTGATGTAACCGAGGAGGAATTGTTCCTCTGCCGCCACTGTCACCAAAAACCTTGGTTGTTGCCATCTTTACTACTGGAGCTTTTCACCGGGGGAGGGAAGCGACTGTACCATCCTCGTTGTTTTGACACTGAACCTCCATTCATAATCCTTACTATTGTGTTCTTCTGGAACTGTCAAAATTATTGTTGCCGTGAACGTAATCAGAGTTGGTGCTGCTGTCGTCGTCTCGGTTGCATTGGAATTGTCGCTGCTGTTGCAAATTCAAAATAAACAAGTTTATCACGGTTAATTCCTATGATTCAACTAAATCAAGGTAGGGGATTCGTTTTAAAATTAAAAGTTTTTAATTTAAGAATGTCCAAAAAGCTTATTGAGTAATTACAAATAATTTATAAGTGTTGTATACTAATTGATGAATTGAGTTTGGATTATGGTTATGATTGTGACTGATTTCATTCTTGTGAGTGATTAATTGGTGAGATTGATTTTGGTTGAGACTGTGATTGTATCTGAAATTTCTGATTATGTTGATTTCTTGATTTGGTTGTTGATTTGAGATTTATTTGATGATGGTGGATATTGTTACAAGCTGATTTGAAAATTATTATTTACTGGATATGCTAATTTGATTGGATAATGTTGTGTTGAGTGTTGAAGAGAATTTGGATGAACCGAGATTGAAATTAAAAATTGTTGAATGAATTAAAGTTTTCTTGATGAACTAATTTCTTGAAAATTTTGATTCTTCTTGGTTATGTTGACAATATTACATTGCTTATTAAACTGAATTAAGATAGATTGATTATTGAGAATCATGCTGTTTTGATATTTGTTGGAACCAGACTGAAAAATTGTTGAGAAAGAGAAAATCCGTAAGGATGGTTTAAGTTTGAATTTTAGAGGAGATGTTGCTGAAACTTTTATAAAATTTTGAGACTTTGTTTGAAGCGTTATTTAAAAAAAAATTGATTTAAGAATCATATTATTTGATTTTGATTTATTACAAAAATAGTCATGTTTTCAGTTCGATTTATTGAAAAAAGAATTATGCTTGAAAAGAATTATGATTTGAGTTCGATTTATTAAGAAAAGAAATTTTATTTTGATTAAATGTTGAAGAAATTTGAATGGTTATAAACTAAACGTTTTGATGTTATGATTGATAAATGGCTGAAAGTGTACCTTTCTGGTGATGCGGATGTGTGAATGGTTATGTGGTGATGTGGAGGTGTGAATGATTATGTGGTAATGATAGAAGTATGATTGATTATTTGGTGATGTGGAGATATGAGAAAACGAAAAGGAATGAAAAATGATGATTGATAATTTGGTAATGACAGAAGTATATTGATTATTCGGTTTGCGAGTAGACAATCGACGCATGAGCTCATGGCTTGCATAGGATTGGAAAGGCATTCATCATATGCATTTGTGTAAATTGCTTGAGTGTTAGTTAATGTGTTACTATGTTGTTATTTTTGAATTCCTTGCGATTGATTTATGTGTGAATTGTTTGTATGTTTATATTGTGTGTCTGCTTGTGTTTGTTGGTTTCTAATTATGTCAAGCATTAAGGTAACTAAAAATTGATATGTGAACTATCTGATTTGTTTAATTGAAGAATAGCTAATGAATTTGAGGTGACTATGAACTAATTTCTGTAATTGAAAATTGATTAATGTAACTCAAAACTGAGTAACGTGACTAAAATTTGCTTAAAGTAACATAATTTGAAGAAACTGACTAAAGTATTTAAAGTAAGTCTTAAAGAATTATAAAGATTAAATAAAGGTATTTATTTTAAAGTTATAAAGAAATTATTTGCATTTTATTTATTTACTTTCACGGCATTCACTTTTCCTACTGAGAACATGCGAGGACGATGTTCTCACCCCTACAGATTTTCTTTTTCAGCGACAGGTTCATGAATCCTTGGCGCGAAGCCGCGACCGAACTACAGAGGTTTATGTATATATGTATTCATATTTTCTGTATTTGGTTGAGCCTTAGATTTTATTTTTTCCCTCGTCGTTTATTATTTTGGTTTTTAGAGGGGTAGGACTTGTATTTAAAAATCTTTGAATAAGTTTATGTATATAATGCTATGTGAATATATACTTATGTGATTAAGTGGTTTAAAGTAAAAAAAAATCGATTTCTTAATTAAAAATTCGGTTGTATTTCACAAAGGCTCAATATTAGATAAATGTAGTACTAAATAAAAAGGTTTAGAGGTAGGTAACGCATGGATTTTTAGTGCGATCATGAGGTGCTAAAAGTTAGAGTGTTACATTATAGTATCAAAGCAGTTCGTTCCTGTTAGAACATTGGGAATAGACTGACAATACTTCACTGCATACTCTGAGTGTCTGTCATGCAGTAGAACTTGTCCTAATGACAAGAGTTTGAGTTTCAAATGCATGATTGCCTATTGATTAACACTGTTAGTCGACCGTTGCATCTCTCATAGTATTAGGTCTGGCCGACTTAATACTAATGCTTTGTGTATACGAAAATACTAATTAATTTTCATAGGTGAAATAGAATTAATAGGTGATGCGAATCACGGGTTTTAGGAACGTTAGAGGTTATTTTTCATGATTAATTCAGTCTTAAATCACAATTTCTATTTGTATCCTGTGACTTAGTACACCGTCTGTTCTTTTATAATTACATTGAAGTCTTTTGTTCAGATTTCTTTCATGGAAAGTGATTTGCTTATTTTTTTTCCAATCATATTCCTTTATTCGAATGTATCCTTGCTTGACCTTGTTTGTAAATATCTGCTTGAATCTCCTGGACTATCTCTCTTTGTTGTTGTTTATACTTTTTTTTTTATGAATCTTGTACTCTTTGATATGACCTTGAACCTATTTTGACACAACAAAACAGTCATCGAATCATCTTGTAGCTTCTACTTTACATCACATTTTTCTCTTATATTCAAATCATACGAGTTCTTGGTATTTGAAAATTATATATACTAAATTTTTTTTCGTTTTCTCTAACGTGTTCAAAAGTAAAGTTAGTTCAAATTTCTTCCATCTTATAAGAATTTTCAAGGACAAAAATTTTTGTAAGGTGGGTAGAATATAACGACCCGTATTTTTAAAAATTTAATTAAAAAAGTTATAATTTATTTTATTAATTTGAGCTCCTTATTTTTAAAAAAATTATTAAGAATAATTAAATTGATTTTATGAATATTTTGAGTTTTATTTTGGTGTGTTTAAACTGTATTTTATAAAAATGTGATTAATATATTTATTTTAGAGTAAACACCCAATCCGGTTCTTGTCCATTTTCACGAAGGACAAAGCGATTCCTGTCCAAAAAGAAGGGATACTTCAATCCTCAACCCATTTTATTTTGGGACAATACGGTCCCTCTGTTAAAAAATTCATTAAAAATTAGTTTGTGTGGATTTTATTTGTATTTTGTGGGGTTTTAAACCTCCACAAACTATTAATAACTTTGTTTTCAAAAAATTTCTTCATCAATGGTGGTTAAGTGAAGAAAAACCATTGATAAAAAATGATGCCACATAAAAAAGTAATTATAGTACAATACCTTTTAAAGGAAAAAAATAACATCGAATAAGAAATGAAAGAAGAGAACTTTAATGTTGATAATATTGGTATTTGTGATGATGACGGTAAAGGAGATAATGATGATGATAAAGTATGGTTACACAATAAAAATAATAGAGGTAGGAGTGATAATAATGAGGATGAAAAAGATAATAGTAGTAGTGGTAGTAATTGGTTATATTGTTGAAAAGACTTTTGTGGGGGTTTAAAACCCCTACAAAATACAAATAAAACCTCCATAAAACTAATTTTTATTATTATTTAATAAATTTTTTAATAGAGGGACCGTATTGTCCCAAAATAAAAAGGTTGAGGGTCGAAGTGTCCATTTTTTTTTGCACAGGAATTGCTTTGTCTTTCGTGAAAATAGACAAGGGCCGGATTGGATCTTTACTCTTTATTTTATAAATAATTCAATTTTATCAAAATATCTCTTCTATTCTTATTTCCTTATAAAAATCCTAATTTTACCCTAATTCCCAAATTGAAAACCTTAACCATAACCCCTTTACCCCAACTGCCATCCCCTTTCCAAAATTTAAACACAACACACGCACACCGGAAAAGAAAAAGGAGAGAGTGACGGAACAGAAAAAGAAGATAAGGAATGGGGAAGAGGATGACGCCGACAGGGCTAGGAGCCGCCATCGCCGTCGCTGTTGCAGGGAGGAGAGGGAGAACGAGAACTTGAAAGTAGAAGGAGAACAACGACGAAGAGTGAAGGAGAAGCAAAAGGCAATGAACGCAAAGGAGAAGGACAAGGTCTGTTCTCACACCGTCCTACTAACCGTTGCCACTGCCATCGATTGGGGTCAAAGCCATCGCTATTGCACCCCGTTTCCGATGCCATTAGGGTTTGTTGCTGCTACCAGGGAGGAGCCGAACAGGGAGAGGAGGTCGCCCCGATGCTGTCGAGGAAAGGGAGAAACGGATGCACGAGAGAAAGTGACGTAAACGGGGAGGAGCTGTTCTTCTGCTGCCGATGTCATTGGAAACCTTGGTTGGCGCCGTTATCACCAGAAACCTTGGTTGCCGCCATCTTTACTGGTGGAGCTTTTCACTAGGGGAGGAAAGCGACTGCACCATCTTCTTCGTTTTGACACTGAACCTCCATTCATAATTCTTATTGTTGTGTTCTGTTGGAACTATCAAAATTGTTATTGTTGCGAGTGTAATCGGAATTAGTACTGCTACGCCGTCTCAGTTACATTGAAATTGTCATTGCTGCTACAAATTTAAAATAAACGGATTTATCGTGGTTATATATATAACCAACTTACAAGTTAATAAACTAAGTATATCTATACTTAAGTTATGCTCATTTAGTATGTCAGATCAATTTTACTTAACACGTGCTCATAATTGTTAATGAGTCAAATTTAAACTGATTTACGAATTAGTTTAACTTACTTTCAATTTCGATAAAGACACTCAAAAGAAAAAAATATTATTTTAAAACTAAAAATAATTTTTTTTTGTTATGTAAATTGAATGAGAAATGATATATATAAAAACAAAATCATCCAAAAAAAAAAAAGAATAGAATTTTAAATTTAAAATCAAATTAAAATATTGGGAGACATGTGCATGCAAGGGTATTAAAAGTTTTAACAAAAACAAGATTTAACCCGATTAGGGGAGTTTATGGATTGGATAATATTTACAGATCCACGATATCTATATGTATATAATTTGCAATTTGTGGACATTGTCCAATCCACAAGACGATCGAATTGGATTTGATCCAATCCTCACTCTAGTAGGATCGGATCGTGGATATCACAGCTGCATCCGCGGATCCGATTCGAAGATATGCAAATCCACATCTAGTAAATAAAATAAATATGTTATATTAACCTCACAAAACCTGATTTCTCCACTACATCTCCTAACACAAAATACTACAACAAAAGCAGCCTTTTGTCATGCTTTTAAAGTGTGCCAAAAAGTGCAAAAAAACGTGACGAAAACTTTTCGCCAAGCTTTTTTGAGCTATCAACACGCTTTAAAGCACCTCGCATAGACTCAACCTTACCCAGAACTTGAGATCCAGTCACCTCACTCCTACCCTCTTCTCAGACCTGATCTCAGCCATGCCGAAGACTGCTCGCCGTTCTTGCCCTCAGTTCACCATGCATGGTTCCTCTTTGTCGACGTCCTTCTTGGCTTCGACGACACTTTTCCGTTCATCCCTTCCTCTGTTCTTCATTGCCTCATCCGTTGCCATGGTTCATCGTTCACCATGGTTCCTCTCTCTTCCATCGCAGTGCCTTTCCTCGCCAAATTGTGCTTGTTATCTCACCGCATCACCTGTCTGGAATTGTCGCATTGCCACCGCTGCTACTGTCGAATCTCTAAAGCTGTTTGGTGTCTTTCGTTCTCCTCCTCTAGTGTTGCGTGGTGGCTCCATTTTGGTCTTATATTCTTGCCTGTAGTGCTTCATGTTTTTTTTCTTTAAATTTAGATATAAAAAGTGTTATACTGCAAAAAAAATTAACTACTAGTTCAAGTTACTTTGATATACAAAAGGTTAGTTCTAAATGCTATTTGTTTTTCAATTCTTGCCGGTAGGAGTTTAAATCTTTTAAAAAAAAGTAAATTTCAATCATTTTACATGTTGAGTTGTGTTTTGTGGTGTTGCTGCCTGCTGCCTGAGGAATGAATGGTTGCTAAACAGGTTAAAAAAAGGCGAAAGATGTTTTATTGAATTTTTTATAGAAATAAATATTTTAATATATATTTTTTGCAGCTATGTTCTGATACCGATATGATCTTATTCGCAAATGTGTGGATCGGATTAGATCGAATTCGAGCATAAAAAATGTGGATATCTTATCAGATGAGCTTAGTGCTGATTGGATTAAAATTTCGATCAGATCCAATCCGATTCAATCTGTGAATATTCTTAACCCTTATTTTAACCTTAGTGGTTTCCATTTACAAATTACTCTATTCTTTTTCGCGCCATTCTTCTCATCCCCCACTCTGTTGTGTCTTCTATTGCTCTACTTCGTCTTCGGTTCCATTACTTTGATGCGTCTCTAGCTCGTTGTTCTGCTGCATCTCTTTGTTTCCTTACTGCGTCTCTCATTGCCCTGCTGCATCCGCTACATCTCTTGTTGCTCCGATGCGTCCACCGCATCTCTTAACTCTTATTACTCTGCTGTGTCCTCTTCCTCTTCTATTAGACAACGTCCTCTTCTGTCTCTTTTTAGTGGGTAATTATTTATTTTACTATTAGAAGTATGATAATTTTGGTTTTTGTTATTAATTATTGGTGGTTGTGACTTGTTTTTGGAACTAAATTTTAAGTTGAGTTGGATTTAATATAAAATTTTCATTGTCGTTGTCCTACACCTTGATTTTCTGAAAAACAACAGCTTCTTCTCAAAATCAAAATTTCATATAAAATTTAATTGGGATCCAACAATTCTCAATTTCAGTTTGGTTTAACTAAACTTATTTAGGTTGAATTTTTAATTGGTTTCATATTAATATCAAGTTTGAGAAAAAGAGTTATGCACCTTAAGGTAGTGTTTGGTGGAGAGACACAGACTGAAAAACTGAGACGGAGAGACAGAGACTAAGAAATAAAGACTGAAATAAATCTCAGTATTTTTTTTATGTAAAATGGGAGACAGAAATTGAAACAAGAATAAAACTCTCATTTAATTTGCACAAAAGATAAAATTAGAATTAATTAATTGAAATGAGAGTATTTTAAGTATAAAATATTATTAAAGTTTCAGTCTCTGCCTTTAAAAAGTTCAGTCCCTATGTCCCCACTTTTTGAAAGTACTAAAATACTGAAATTTTGGAGACAAAGACAGAAATTTTAGTACCAATCTCTGAGTCAACAAATATGATACTGAGTTTCAGTCTTCCAGTCTCTGTCACAGTACCTCAAAACAAACGCTACCTAAAAGTTGGTTCTATTTTCCTATTTTGAAAATCAATAAACATAACTTCTCCTAATTTTATAATTCATTTCTTAAAGCTTAAACCAATATGAAATTTGAACTAGATACACTAGTTATGCAAGATTGTCATTTCCAATTGATTGCAACTTAATATCATTTCACAACAAGGAGTTGTACACATTCAAAGTTATTGATATGATAAACTAAATTCTGGTTTTTCTACATTAAAGTCTTGTTTTAAATTTGGCCCTTAAAAATCATTCAACCAATTATAATTATAACTTGTGTTCAATTAGAATGGAACTATTAATCTCTTATAGTCTCAGCAATTTATCAAGCAATATTTTGATATAGTTTCTGTATAAAAAATGTTAATTGGATTTCAATCATTGAAACAAACAAAAATTAAAAAATTAAAAAAATAAAAAACACAACAGAAAACTTAATCAAAAGAAAGAGCTAGTGAAACTATAAATGGTAAATGAGTAAGTGGCAAAAGGAACTAAAAGGATATATGCATTCGGAGAACAAAAAATAAAAGACTATACTTTCATTATAATTTGATTCTTCAATGTAATTGTAAGCATTTGAGCCAAAAAATTAACTAGCTAGAATCAAATTGTTTATTACTTTTGGCAAAAGGCCTCAAGATTCCCATGATACAGCAGAATCAATGCTTAGGCGATTTAATCGAACAGCTCCAAGAATGTATTCTGGTAAT
>NC_029787.2:32252332-32253829 GCF_000816755.2 Arachis ipaensis | reverse complement strand
ACATTCGATTTAAAAAAAAAACATATACAAAATTATTTTTTTCTGTATATTTTACCGGATATTTTTTTAATTTTTCTCTTACCGACACAAAGAGAAAATAAATTTTATTAGATAAATGTCTGAAAGAAGTAAAAAGAAATATATTTTAAAATTTAACTTTATCATAATCAAAATATATTATGATAGTCAATTTAAATATAAAATTTATAAACAACAAATTATAACTCAAATGACATAATTTTTTTATCCTCAGTTAGAGATTTTAAATTTGAGTTTCACTCCTAACTTAGCCTTTAAAATAAAATAACGTTTTTACTCAAGTTAATTTTACCATTAGTACTTAAAATAACGTGCTAGTTTAAATCGAAGGGAACATGGAAATATTTATCATTAAATATAATTAGAGCTATTAAAGGAACAAACCTCTATCAAAATGGCAAGGTCAACCACTAGGCTTGTGACATATCCCATGACAAGTCCAATCACACGCCTAGCTACTGAAGAGGATCCAATATCCAAATCTATCTGCATGCAAAAACAAAATTGCTATCAAATTGAAAACTACTACACACAATATCCTAATTGCGTATCTTTAATAAGGGGGGAATATAAGACAATAGTACTGCTTCATAATGAAGGGCTAGTTGTTAATATGAATTAGGACTTGAAAGTTGAAACTACTACTGTTAACATATATAAATCCACAATTAATGCTAAATTATTGACATTTTTGGTGTAGTATATTTCCAATAACGATAGTAGTAATGTTAGAAAAATAATAATTTAAAATATTTTATTTAATTTAATATTTATATTTTATATATATAATATTTATAATTATATATTTATTATATTTATTATGATTTAATTATTTTGAAAATAATTAAAAAATATAAAATAAAATATTTTACGTGTCTTTCAAACATCTTTTAGAAAATACTACAAGATCCCCACATGATTAGCTTGGTATCCATATATATGTTAGGAGGAACATAAATGATTGTTTTTCCTATTTTTTAAGTTTCAATTATTACCTCTAAAAAATTATCTTGTCGATGGTATTTACATGTGACAGCTTTGCCCAACAAGCAAGCTTTTGTTCCTACAGCTCGCTTTACCATCCAGTATCCCTGTATAAAAAGAAAACCATTATTTATCAAATAAATGCTTTAATTCATTCATTAATTAAAAATGCTTACAGAAGCTCATTAAAAATTACATACCTCAACTATACTTGGAATTAGTTTGAATCTTGAATCACGAAATGCATCACTTCCATCGACAAACTTAGCCAATAGAGAATCTTCTTTTATTGGCCTATCAGATGCGTAATATAGAACCAAACTGTAGTTTGGTTTTGCTGGAACCTGACATTCGATCATCAGATATAAAAAGTCTTCTTCATAAGAATTAATTTCATGGATGAAACTGAAAATAAATTCCATATGTCCACCATATATACATGGATGCCGCTCATAATTATATTAAGGGAGCTTC
>NC_029787.2:32250214-32252247 GCF_000816755.2 Arachis ipaensis | reverse complement strand
GGGATTCAAGATTTAGACTTTAAATATAAAAGATGCTTTAGTTCTTACTTTTTTTCTTGAGTACAAAAACATTCATCTATTTGTGCATCCAGTGATGAAGTTTTCAAAACATTGAAATGTTATTGTCATAGGAATAATATAAAAAACATTGCACATGATTTTTTATATAAACAACTTTTGGCTATACTAAAAATTATAGTTGTATTTGTTATAATAATCTCTAAATCGATAGAAGCAGGTTAGAAAAATTTCTAAATTAATTATTTCTTAGTCATAATATGTAAATCCAATTAAAATTAGTAAATCTTCTTACTATGGATACCAACATAATCCCTGATAAAGATGGTTGGTGACATATTTTTTAGAACAAATAAACAAAAACACACATAAAAATATTTAGGAGTGAACAAAAATATACAAAAAAATTTAGAATTTCTCTATCAAAATTTATCTTTCAAGTGTATTTTAATATTTACGAACTTTTAGAGATATATTTTTGTCTATTTATTATAATTTTTTTATAAATCAATGTACAAATGATTTTCAACCAAGTTTTATTTTAATAAAATTAAACATCAAAATAATGTAGAACTAATTGCTAAGTTTCAAAATAAGGATTGCAAGATGAGTCTTTATTAGACTTGACACAAATATTATTCATGTAATTTTTTTTGCAAAGAACAGTCATATTATACCCATACCTGTAGATTGAATACAAGAATAAAAGGAAGCTTTTTTCCTTCTTCTAACTGCAATTCAATAAAAAAGGATTAAAATATGACGATTTATAGTGAAAAGAATCAACAACCTCACATATTCAAATAAAAGGTTTCGATAATAACCTGGTAAGAAAAACTAACCATGCTATATTATTGAAACTAAAAAACAGTTATCAAAATATTATATATATATATATATATATATAAAATGATATATCTATATTTATAACCAAACTCATTTTATTCAAAGATCTGCAAAATAACATACATAAATATAAATATTATGACATTCTCAACAATACAACACAAAAACTTCAAGTGAAGTAAACTCTATTGTAAAAGTTTGTAGAAAAGCTATAATGATTTAATAATTTTTTACTAAATTGTAGCTTGTAGGAGAATAAGATTTAAGAGTACATAATTCATATAAGTTAATTTACATCATTTTTGTTGTTGTTTATAATATTTTTTAATTTGATAAATTAAAAATTAATTCGCTACAAATCTAACTCTTAAATGAAGTTTAAATTCAATAAATCATCTTATATAGATTCTGTACTTTTAAATTATGTTTTCATACAAGTTATAATTTATTAAAAATTTATTAATTAATTACTCTATATATATATATATATATATATATATACTTTTATTCAATCTCATAAACATGGAAGCCTGTAATAAATGCAATGACGGGTTCTAAAAGCTTCCATATTAAGGATTGAATGAACGTACATATCAAAGAGAGACAAATTTAATAAATTTCCTAAGATTTATATAAATCACAAGCTTGAGATAATTAAAGTTTTTTTTTTAAATCTCTAATCAAAATAGACAAGTAAAATTAAGAAATTTTCTTTCACCTCTATTTTAGAATAATATATGTATGATGTATGATATTAAATACATGACATTTAAAAGGGAAGAAAACCTGAACTAAGCATTTAGGGTGCAATGCAACTCTATCCATAGCTTTGTCAACTTTTAACCAATCAACAGCTATGAGCTTGAGAAGCGGATCCCCACCAACTATCTGCTCAAGAAAATTAGGAATAATAATGTTAGGAAATGAAAAGGGTATTAGTTAAAAATCAGCTAAATATTTTTGGGTAAATCTAAAATCTCTACGAATTAATATATATGGATATTTTTTCTGTTAAGTATCATAATGTTTTTTTTCATATTAAATGGATGTTCTTTTATATATTTTTCGAATTTTGTTGTATTGTAAATGTGAATGTCTCTATTTTTTTAAGAATTTCATATATTTTTTTTTAATTTTATAGATATTTAATAATTTTTGCTAAAATATAT
>NC_029787.2:32246297-32250133 GCF_000816755.2 Arachis ipaensis | reverse complement strand
TGAATATTTTTTTATAATTATATAGTTTGCAGTCTTTTTAATCATTAAAACGGCACATAATATCCCAAAATGCATAGAAAAACATCCTCATATAAACAATGGAATCATCTTTCTCCCAAACATTGCAAACAAAATTATCAACCGTCTCCTGACCCAAATAGTTAGCACCGTCCCGGCCAATTGGACGAGCTCGCGGTCGGTGACGGAAACTGTTAATAACTCTCACAAATTCGTAATCAAAGGTTATTCTCTGGCGAAGGGGATCGGAGTTGGGAAGCACATAGCATGCGAGACCTTCAGCGTTGGAGAGTACCAGTGGGCCATATACTTCTACCCTGACGGCAAGAACCCTGAGGACCGTCTATGTCTCCGTCTTCATCGCCCTTCCCAGCGACGTTACCGATGTTAGGGCACTCTTTGAGCTCACCCTCCTCGACCAGAGCGGCAACGGCAAGCACAAGGTCCACAGCCACTTTGACCGCTCCCTCGAAAGCGGAGAGTATGGAAGTCGCCGGCGCTTCCAGCAGCATTGGTGAGAGAGAGAGAGAGAGAGGGACTGTATGTGTGATCGTTGGAGGTAAGTAGATTAATGTGAAAGAGAGGAAAAGGTTTTTATAGGTCTTAATTAGATTTACTTAATTAATTTTAAATTTTTTAAATTTTGAATTTAAAAAATTTAAAATTAATATGATTTTGTTTAGTTTTTAGCTGATAACCTCTTGGTTTCATATACTTTTTCAATTGAAAAATGTATCCCCTATTGTTTCTTTATTGGAGAAACAAAAATAATGGGTAAACTAAAGAAGATAGAAGCATCACACCATTAATTCTAAATAGATAGTTAATGTCATGAAACTATTCATCTCCAAAAGCTTAAGCTGATAAGAGAAGGTAACACTAATGATTATATCTCTAACATTCTCCCTCAAGTAAGAGCCATTCACCAAGGATTGAACGCTTAACCTTTTGGACATAAAACTCTGATACCAACTCTGATACCATGTAAGGTATCAGTAGCTAGAAAGATCTAAAATCAATGGAATTAGCTAGATAAATAGAGAGAACAAGAGAAAGCAGTGAAAAAGAGAGAACATTATTGATGGATGAGTTAGAGAAGAAAATGAGATTATAGATGGATAATTACAGAGTGCATATCAATGTACATATATATACCAGATTAGAGTGTGTGTAAAACGTGATAATCAGGACTGTATAAATTAGTTAGCAGTTTAATTAATTAGATGTGAGCTGGCACAACTGATTGAGGACATAACTACTTTCAGTTACAAAAAGCTTTTAGAGGTGAGTTCTTCACTAAAAATTAATGAATTTAGTATATATAAGAAGAGATATATAAATACTTTTATTTCTTCTCATTTACTCACGTTTCTATCTTTAAATAATTAAAAAAATATATGATTTTTATTCCAAATATTAATTGATAAATATTAATAGTGTCTCTAATATTATTTTATTTTGTCATATATATTTGTATTCCAAATATTTCAAAAGTAACATATTTATCATCACTTTTCATCGGTAGAAATATGCTAACTGCAATGTATATCTTCTCCAACTTTAATTTTAAATTTAATAGAGAAACTTTGTCTCATACAAAAACTTGATGATGATGTGGAGTGGAAAGAAAGGTCACAATATCCTAATTTTTTTATAAGTTTATTTTATTATTTTTTAAATTTATTCATAAAAACAACATTATTATAGGAGTTCGTCACGTACTTACATGTAAAATTTATTATATATGCCATTGTCTTCATCAATATTTTTTGATAGATTAACATTGGAATAATATTAAATTATTTTTAAAATGTTAGAGTCACAAATTAAATAAAAAATAAAAACAAGATTAGTTCTTAAGATAAAGGCGAGTTTCGCATAATTATAAGGATAATGAATACAGTTATGTAGTGAACTAACCTTTGTATTATCTTTTAAATAATTCTTTCCTCTAATCTTAAATCCTTCACAACTAGGACAAGTCCAACAGTCAGTGTCCTTGTCATCATTCCCTTTTCGTAAAGAACCATGAACACCACTCACATCAAGTGGGATAGGATCTAAAGTAGTATCCAATTCTCTCATTATCTCTGGAGCTGGAACTAGTAGAATACATAAACAAGTATTTTAGAATCAAAATTTGTGTGGAAAAAACATTGATTTGTAATTTGTTAATTACAAATGACAAAGTCCTAGTTTATATCTAAGCTGTATTTGAACCAAAATATTTTTAAAATATATAAGTCTCAATTATGTGGAAATTGCACATCAAATTTGACATCTTTTTCATTAGCTAAAGTAGTTGATGGACTAGAAGATTGAAACATAAACAAAAATAGAAATGTGTAAGAAAAAAAAAACTATAATGCCTTATGGTCTTTATTAATTACCATTAGAAAACACAATAAATAAAGGGCAATGAAAAAATTACCTGAAATTTTATTTGAAGCTGTGTGTGGTGAAGCATTGTTTGGTTTGGCTTTGCGCTCCTAACATAATAAGCAAGGTATCAAACTCTAAAATGCAAATATAATAATAATAAATAACATATGCTTTTGTACTATTGAAATTTAAAGAAACCTGGTCATCATAAGTTTCTTCATCTGATGAATATGCAGTAATTGCATCGTAGAACTCATCCTGCACGTCATCATCTTCATACTTAGCACTAGAAACAGGAGATTTTGCGATATTGGCATGACGAGCACTCGTCGCATTTTTTTGTTGAATTGATGGATTGGCTCCAATATATTCCTTCAGACCTACCATTATTAAAAGCATATATTTAGATACAAAGATACTATTTATCTATTAAAATTAACTATTAATATAAATTAAGAAATAAAAAAATAAATATAAGTTGAATTACTTTACCTGCTACTTGGCACAATAAAGCATAAGGAATACTTCTCTCGAATTTCGAGTTTTGGTTGTTGTTCTTCCAATGAAACCAAGATACAGAGTGTATCTCTAATGTATGAGTGACTAAACATTTTTGTCTATCTACTCCCATAGGAGTGTTCAAATTTCTAATCTCCCATGTAGATGCTACAAAAGAATAATAATAATAGTAATAAGAAAGAAAATTAGTCAAATAAAGAAATCAATTATTCTTTTTTAATTTTTTACACACTAAAATTATATTTGTTCACAAATATTAAAATTAAAACTAAGAGATTAGCACTTAGTATTATGTTTTTAAAATTTAAAATTTTAATTTTTTAATATCTCTAAAAAGTGAAAATACTTAAGATTTAAATTTTTTAAAATAAAAACTAAAATTTTAATAATATTTTTTTTAAAATTTATCCTTATTTAAATTTTAGAACTTTAATTCTATTTCTCTTTTTATACAAATTTTTATCGGGAATTTTAAGGCATATTGTGGAGAGAGAAAGGAAGAAGAGTAAGGCCCAGTTAGGTTAACCAACTTAATTAAGCTCCTTTTGATAAAATAACTTAAATAATAAATGACTCTGTTAAAAGTAATTTATAAATAAGTTATTTTTTGTGTTTGGATTTTTAACTCTAAAAGTGCTTATTTTATATAAATATGATGAAAAGTAGAAATATTATGAGAGAAGTCATTTTTTTTAACTTCTTTATAAGCTCCTAAATAGTTTCTTAGAAAGTTGCAATTTAGTATTGAAAATTGCACCTGACATTAATACTACTACTTTTCATAAGTCAAAAGTTAAAAAAAGTTACTTCTAGAGTTTCCAAACGGACCCTAAATAATACAGATGGAGGATGGTATTAAAAAGAAATATAAGGAAAAACAAGAAGAAAGAAAAAAATAAAAAAAATAAAAAAGTTGT
>NC_029787.2:32244979-32246179 GCF_000816755.2 Arachis ipaensis | reverse complement strand
ATTTAATTTTGTACATTCTAAAATAAATATATACAATAAAAAAATTTGTTTACGTGTTAGTCTCATAATCTGTATCTCCAAATCTCAAATTCCCTTCCAAATGCAGTTTAAGGGATTCAAAGTTTGTGTAATTAAAAGAAAAAGATAAAGAAAAAGAAGTTATCTTTCTGATTGGTAAGCGCAAGATTCTCAATAAGAAACTTATATAAATGTGCATCAAAACTTCAAACACATTCAAAAACCTAAAATAAAATGCTCCATAGGTTCATAGTCAGTACCAAAAACTAAATCTAAAACTGAAACTCAAAAGATAAGTATAATTTGATTAATTATGTTATGAGATAAGAGACTGCATTTGATATTTATGTAATGGTTCTTGAAAGAGGTATTTATAATGCAGAAGCCCATGATGGAGTCTGTATGTGTGATAAGATGAGTGATGTTTAATGGAATGGACACAAGGAAGGGAAGAAGAAGAGAATACAACTTAGAGGATGGAAGCCATGGACGCAACAAAGCTTAATTGGGAAAGAAGGGAGCAATATTGAAAACAACGAAGGAGAAGCAAGCTGATGAAGAGAAGAAATTAAGGAGGCAGTTTGGGCATGTTGGAAGATATGGGGGATAATAGGGAGTAAAAGATTTCTTGATCAAGCTAACTACTTAACGTGGGTAGCATTAGTACGTACACAAAAAAGGAGGGAAGAATGCACGACATTAAGGATTAATGTCTGGTTTAGTAGTAGAAGTGCAAATTGCATTTGTCGGAAGAAGGAAGATAGTGGATGGAGCTCTTATAGCTTGTCAGATGTTGCATTGGTTTAAAAGGGAAAGATAAAGATCACTCAGACGGCATTATTTGTTTTGCCCTTGTGGTTTCGAAACTGTAATGAACTATAAGCGTTTGTTGCAAGGGTTCCAACTCATCATGTCGGGATTATGAGATATTGGCCATGATTGGGCTAAATTGTGAGGTGAAGGACATTAATAACATAGTTTACTAAGGCTGATGTACTATTTAAAATCCAAAGAAAAGGAGTTGATATGATATGAAATTATGAATGTATTCATGTAAACTTCTGATTTGTTTCATTACTAATGTCTTGAGATGTTTTCTATATGGAACTTATATCCGCACCCCACCCTTTGTTGTTGGTTATGGTCATGGATTATGTATTAAAAAAAAAATCATATACTTTT
>NC_029787.2:32239635-32244930 GCF_000816755.2 Arachis ipaensis | reverse complement strand
TTTAGAATTTGATTCTTAATTACCTCAATCTCAAAAATAAAAAACAAGTGTATTATACGAAAAAAATAGAAAATTTGTATTCAAAACTCGTACAAATTCAAAAAAAAAATGTATTATATGAAAAAATAAGTAAATATAATTATTTGATTTGTGTAATTTTACTTATGACAAATCTGATGATCCAAATCATTTTAGGAGAAGGGGATGATGATTAATAAAGATGATATAGGTTATTTTCAAATTACTTAAATTTTAGGAAGTTAAAAATGTAAAGCAAGTGAACACAAACAATTTTTAGAAAATAGTGCTACAATGATGAAAGAAAAACTAATTGAAATAAGATATCCTCTTACGATTAATTTTTGTACGTCGATACCCTGATCTTGGAGGCTTTTTCTTATGAGTAGCTGGCAACTGCAAGATTGCTGAAATAATCAAACGTGAAAAATTTTTATATATCAATACTATGTAAAATTACACAACGAACTTCGAGTTTGATAAATATTACCAAAAAGTAGTTTAACTAAATTGAAAATTCAACGTAACAACGTTCTAAAACAACTTCATATATACTTACTGTAATTGCCATCTTGTCCACGAAACCATTGCCTAGAGAAGATAAAATCTCGCTTTGAATTCCACCTACATTTTTTGAAATATAACATTTCAAATTATATTTTTTTTGTTCGTACGGATTAAGTCGTCATAACTCAACTAACCTTTAATTAAACCAAGATATATAGCTTCAATACCGTCTTTTACCACCAAAATTAAACTAAGATATATAGCTATATATCTTTAAAAAAATTATATTATTAAAAAAATAACAAAATGTTATCCCACCAAATAAAATCAGCTATATAAATTACAAATATTAGTATATATTCAATAAAAATTTACCAACTAATTCATATTATTAAAATTATAAGTTTCAAATAAAGCATTTAGAAATTAAATTGAAATAGTTTGTCATCATGCATCAATTACCGAGTAAGATACTTAGGATCATATGTTCCGTAAAGAACATCATAATGTCCATCAAAAGATTCAACCAACTCTATGTCACACATCAACATATCCCACCTTCAAAAAAGAAATAAAACATAAAAAATTATATTGATTAGATCTCATAGAATATTATTCTTCAAGTACCTTATGTTACGTGCAACTAACTTACTCATATCTTTTCTCTCGTTCAATGCTTAGAAACACTTCTAACACATTTTCTGCACTTGTATCAATGACAGCAACCGATTTTGCTAAGACACTTTTATTAATCTACAAAATATAAAAAAGAATGCCAAAGAAGAATATAATTACCTATCATATCATAATAATTTAACACACTCAGTGTTACAAATAGCTGATTAGAATACATTCGAAGTGTCTTTTTACTAATAATACGAAATTATAACATCATATCTATTTGTGGAAACTAGTTATGTTAATGTCTATGAGAAAATGTAATATTTTAAAAAGAAAAAAAAAACAACCTTAATATGTTGACAATTAATTTAACCGAGGAAAACAAATTTACCTATAATTGTTTTTCAATAATGTATAGCAAATAAAAAAATTCAAAATAATTAAACTAACATTGTCATGAATAATAACGAGAAAGAACTATCTAATCACAAAGATAAAAATAATAAATCAAGCAAAATTGAGTTCAATATTTTGAGTTTAGAACTAAAATTAATAATAATTGACAATCATAAACTAATTGATTGATTTATGAATATTATGTATTTATTTAAAAAATAATTAATAAATGTAAAATAAGTTAACTTTGAACTATTTTAAATTAATTTTTATTATTTTTCAAATATTTTCGTATTATCATTCAAATATTTGAGCAAGAAAAAGAGAATAAATATAACATATATTTTTTTTTCTATAAAGCAAAAGACTGCTTTAATATTTATGAGGAATTATAGAAAAAACAAAGAGTGAAAAAAGGCGAGATAAGTTGAGAAAAATCATAATTCTATTTCTTTGTAACGGTGTCATTCAAAGGCATGAATTTTGGATTAATTCATGTAGTTCTCATTTTTTAAGTTAGGTTAGTACTTAAAAAATTGCTAAACTTGATTTGAAGTTAGTGGTGGTGTTTTGGAGATATCAACTTGGATATAGCTTATTCAATTCTCTGTTTTTTAATTTGTATTAGCAATTTAGACGTTTGTGAGCATGGTTTGAACTCTGATGTTCTTCATGAATTATATTAGAATTAATTATTTAATTTGTTGAATTAGAGACTACAACTAATTTAATTATAGTGAAAATTTTACTATAATTTGTGGTGAAGGCCAAATATAAGTCTCAATACACATAGAAGCTGATAAAAAATATATAACTGTGTTAATCTCTATTCTCTTTATTGATTTGTTCAAACATAAAATGAGATAAAATTCTAAACAACCCGGAATCATTCCTTTTACAAATCTTTTCAGAATAGCAGCTAGGACAATTAAATTCAAAGGAAGTGGATTTTTAAGATATATAGTAGCTTCAATACCGTCTTTTACCACCAAAATTTAGAAACATGCATACCTTGTAATTCGTGAGGTCCTCAAAAATTCTAACGCCTGAAATAAAATTAATTAATAAATAAATGAAAGTTCAGTCCTGGCCAACAAAAAGAAAGAAGTGTAACCCAAAAAAAGATGAGCAAAAATATCATTTCAAAATTATTCGAAAATAGAAAACATTTATAGCACCACACATAATTATTCCAAACAAATATGAGGAATGATTTTCTTTCTTTTAGTTTATGAATGAAATTTCTTCTTGTTTTTTGGGAGGTAAAGTAAAATGTATTTTAATAAGAACTAAGCTTAGTATAAGCTAATATAAATTTTGAATCAAGTTAATTATGATTTTGTTTGAGTGAGCTTTTTAAAAAAAAAAATTTTTTTGAGTGATTTTTGTTTAAAAGATTTTTTAGAAAAATAAAAATAATTTTATATTTAAATATCTCATGTAAATTTTTTTTTATTTATGAATTATATAGATGTTTCTTTTATTTTTCTAATACTTTTATTTTTACTACTAAAAATTTGTCAAATATATTAAAAAACAAAAAGATTTTTTTTTATTAAAAAAAATAATTTTTATCAACTTAATGAGAATTAAGTCTCACTTTGGTCCTTGAGATTGACGAGTTGCATTGATTTAGTCTCTAATTTTTCAATTGCTACAATTTAGTTTCTCAAATTCAAAAAAAATGCATCAATATAGTCTCTCGTGTATTTTCTGTTACAAAAACTTAACACCGTTAGTAACGTAACTCAAGTCTTGCCATGCTGAACATATTAAAATACGTCGTACGCATTTTGACGCTAAAGAAAGCATTAAACTACGTCGTTTGAGGGTTTGAACAATCTTGTCATAGCCAAGTTCCTTGTCATAACCCTCAAACGATGTCGTTTAATGCTTTTTTTAGCGTCAAAATACGTACAGAATCGTTTTAATATGTTAAGCGTGGTAAGATTTGAGTTACGTCACTAATAGCGTTGAGTTTTGATAACAAAAAATACATAAAAGACTATATTAGTGCACTTTTTTAAATCTAAAAAATTAAATTTTTGTAATTAAAAAATAATAACTAAATTAGTACAACTCACCAATCTCATGAATCAAGGTGGAGCTTATCTCGCTTAAGGAAATTCAAAGAAGCACTATATATATTTGCCTAATAAAACAAATAGTACCGGACATGGTACGAACACACTTCCATTGATGTTCTTCAAATACATCTTGATCCTTATCAAATCCGTCAAAACTAAAACTTCTTGTTCTTGTTCTTGATGATTGTCGTGAAAGTATCTCTGGGCCTTTGGCATGAAAAAGGGAAAAATTAAGTCAACTATAGTATTAACAAAGACATATAAAATAATTAAAAAAGATAGTATAACAATATTAGCATATAGAAAAGTAGAACTTACGTTTATGATTCTTTGAAAAAATGTAATAGATATTTATTTAGAAACTCACTTTCACAATTTGACGGGGATAACAGGTTGAGTACTACGCAAATTCTAATATATAACAAAAACATAACGTAACCATACACCTGAATCAAATTTTTTAACCCACTTGTTTATAAAAGCAAATGTAATTAATAACACTAATCCATCATGCCTCTCAAACCCATTATTCCAATTTATTCTTTTCTTGCAATTTGACCCTTTCTTTATTTCTTCGCACCCCGTATAAAAAACAAATTTTGATTTGCATACTATTTTCTATCGGTTCTAGAAAGAAAAAGAAAAAGATTGCCCAAAAATTCTCATTTACAAGTATATATTATTATATTTGAACATTGATTAATTTCTTTTAGCATTACTTTTATTAGTGTATTTAATATCAATTAGAGAAAGTATAGATTAGTCAATTTTAGCTTCTAGAGTTTATAATTTAGAGTGCAAGATTAAAAGTTTATAATTTAGGATTTAAAATTTAAAATAAATAAAATCAATTTTAAAAAAAGTAGCGTCCAATTCTTATAAGCTTTCTTAATCCAGAGCCAAATCGCTTCACACTATGTCGATTGCGATGATCGAGATCGAGCCTTGTACAAATATAAAGACAAAATGATATGTCAACTTATGATAACTCTTCTGAAAATAGGATGAATTCAAAAGTAACATATCTATTATCTAATAACTCATTGGGATTAAATCATCAAAAGCGTACTAATAAGGAAAGACAACATATCCAGTTATTCACTTATTATTAAAATAAATAAACAAATGAGCTTCTTACTTTTTAAAATTCTAGATATATATGTGAATAAAAAAAATAGTATTTGTGCATCAAATTTAACTACTAAAATAATTATCNAGTATAATTATATTTTAATACTTTAACTATATTACTTTCTAAAACATAAAAAAAAGACTAATTTGTCAAATGTTAAAGACTAATTTATTTTTTTCTTATCTAATATTCTAAAAAGTTAAAAATTTAACAAAGTGTATATAATTGGAAAAATAAAATGCATACTCCTCTTGATTTAGTTTCTCTCTAGGATCGCCTCCGCTTGACAAGTCATTTTCAGCCTGAAAAAGAACAAATACTAAATGATTTTCACAACCACGTATCCATGACACTCAAATTAATTCAAAAAAATAGTCCATATTTTTCACTTATGATGATGACAATCAATTTAACGTAAAGCTAAATATTATAAACTTCCATACAATCAGTATTTAAAAACCAAAGATTTTGTAATTAGTAACTTTTTTTTTAATAATTATCAATTAATCTTACAAATTATATTATTGTAACCTT
>NC_029787.2:32237386-32239557 GCF_000816755.2 Arachis ipaensis | reverse complement strand
TAGCTATTATAAAAAATATTATATATTATGTAAAAATTAAATATCAAATAAGTTATCATGTATTTATATATAAATATATGTGTTATTTAATTTATTTTTAATATATATTTTATATTTTAACATAAATTTTATACAAATAAATTTTGTGACTAATTTTTTTATATACACCTAGCATTATCCAACAACTATATATTATACCTGTTGCTTTGCATGATTAAATGCTTCCATCCATCTCTGAGCTTCTGTCGCTGTAGCACAAGCGATCTTCAACGAAATATATACGTTAACAAATAAATAAATAAATAATCATTTATGTTCAATAAAAAATGTAAAATTTATCCATGAAAACGTAACATTTTAAATTAATAAGCTCTTTAATGTAGAGTAAATACTTTGTCATGCATGATATTAAAAATAGAACTATATTATTAAGAATGATCATTTAGGTAACATTTAGAAGAGAAAATAAAATTAAAAGATAAAAATTGAGAGATAGAGATTGAGAGAAAGTTGCTATTTAATTCAGGTAGTTATTCTGTTATTGTTTCTATTATGGTTTTTGCTTTTAGTTAGCTTTCACCTGTGACACAAGAAATTAGGTCATGTATAGTGCTTCTAGCATAGTTTTTTCTGTCATAACTACATGTAACATTATATCTACTAAAATCAACAGTGACTTTATTTTATGTAAGGGATCTATTTAGATAAAGACGCCTAGAACGTCTTTTTTTAAAGATATTTTTCAGTAATTAAAATTTAACATATATAATCGATTAAATCATGTTATTTTTTGTCAAAATTAGGCTAGACAAATTGATTTAACCGAAAAATGGTGAATCAAATCTTGAACTGGTCTAAATTAATATTATTTTTTTATAAAAAATGACTACAATACTCTTATTATGGAGAATGATTAAAATATTTTTATTTTATAATATTAATTTAGACCAGTTCAAGATTTGATTCACCATTTTTTAATTAAATCAATTTGTCTAGTCTAATTTTGACAAAAATAACACGATTTAATCAATTATATATATTAAATTTTAATTATTAAAAAATATCTTTATAAAAAAGATGTTTTCAGCCTCTTTATTGAGTGGCTGCATGGCTAAATGTACAACCTCTCCTTTCAATTGGAAGATTATTTCAGTTTAAGGTACGCCTAGAAACGATATTTACTCATGTTTGGGGGGTCTACCTCAAGTTTTATCTCATCAAGGATTCTCTTATTTTGTCACGTTTTTTATGCATATACAATATACCTTCGTATTTTCCTTATTCTAAGGGCATGATAGTCATTACAAGACATGTGTTGTTTGATGTAAATTTATTTTCATATGCTATGTTCTCTTTCTGCAACTTCGTTGGAATGTTTTCGCACTTTGGTAAGTTGGGTGTTTTGTGAATGTTTTATCATATTGGACTTCCTTTTCTTATACATCTAATTTAGCCTTCTAGATTCGTTCGTGCTATAATAAATTTAGAATATTCTTTTTGAGATATTTAAGATCAAAAGAAAAAATGCCAAATTCCCTTCTCCTACCTTCATGAACCCTAATAGCAAAATCAACAATAATAGAAAAACTAACTTCAAACTATAACTTACATCTCCTTTTTTCGAATCGTCTAAGCGATTGGAAATCCTTATTACGTAAAGATCCTGAACACAAAGGAATAGAAATATTTAGCTTAAAATTGAAATATATAATCCATAATCACATCCATTGTATGATCAATTCAATTGAGCACATTAAAAAAAAAAAAAAAAAAAAACATAAATTTTACTAGCTAGTGGATCACCATATTAGCAATCCTTCGTTGCCCTAGATTCTCCACCATTAGTGTGGGCCCTACAACCCCTAGTCTTATAGGTTTCTGCACCATAACCACACAAACAGAGAGAAAGAAAGAGACATAAATAGAAATATGGTTACAACAGAAAGTTTCGGACATCAAATTAAAAAGGATAATGCTAGCACAATTTATTTTTTTACTCAACAATTAGTCGATAATGTTTAAAAGTATTGGCTAAAATTATATTATTGAGTTGTCCAACTAAAAATATTAGACTAATAACTAAAAATGTTGATCAATATAAGATAAAATTACTAACTCTCAAACTTTTTTTATTAAAAATACCAGCGTTATAGTGTGCCACAAGACGCACT
>NC_029787.2:32213711-32237362 GCF_000816755.2 Arachis ipaensis | reverse complement strand
ATTCTCTAAACATAGTGTAAACTGTAAAGTGAATTTTGTTTTCAACTTTAATTTCTTTTTCTTAATTATGAGATAGAGAAAAGAGTGGGTGGTTGTCAAAAAAGCTAATGTAAAACTTTAACTTTATGGGATTGGATAATTTCAATATATTTGCTTTATATAAATATATAGATAAACAGAAAACATAACATGATGATCATCATATTATTGAGCATTGTATATGGAATAATAATCATTAAAGATCATAATGTAATTTGTAATTGTATAAAAGCATATTTCAAGATTTACACTTTGAAATGTGATGATGATTTCTGAAAATAAAACCATTCAAGGGTTAAAACGAAACTAAATTAAACTATATGCCATTTCATAATGTTCAATGTTTGAATATTAAGTAGGAAGTTCCAAGATTACTTAAAGTTGGGGGAAGGGAGGGGAAATAAAGTTTCACATTCAATTGAATAATGCTTATTTATGAAGTATCTAGTTAAAAACGATTTCTTTTATATGCATCCAAATAAATAAACAAAACATTGAACATATTTGTAAAAGATCTGTTAAAACTTTTTTTTTTTACAAATTACCAAATTAATTGCATGCTCAGGTGAAGTTAGATTGTATTCTTTTTTCAATCTTAGACGTTAGGGTTCCTTATTTTAAGTTACATTATAAGCATTTCAAATATGAAAGGGCTTGAAATTTCTTCCTATATAGTTGAGTCTTTGTATAATTGAATTTGATGGAAAATTTAATGCAAAATTTTAGAATGATCATGAACAAGATCATAGAAGCTAATAAAAAAAAAATAGAGAAAGAATTTAAAAAACATACAATGCCTGGATTTTCATGGGGATCACGCTTGTACATGGCAACACATTTTCCCTTAACAAATAAAAATCGGAGATGGTGATAATCAGAGCCCATAGAATGAACACCCAGATGGTAAACCCAACCAAAGTATTCAAATATCCCTTTTTCTTCATGGTGATCAAATCTTCCACTTCCTGAAGATGCATTTAATGCTTCCATCATACAAAAATATGTTTCATTCGAATTCCAGATTGATTATTAGATGACAATGCTAAGGGAACAGCATGTTTATTATTTTTCCCTTTCAATGTATTTGTTTCTACCTTAATTTCTCCGAAATGGCTGGGTATTGTTTATTGGTCATAATAAACATGTGTTCCGTATTTGTACACGTATTTTTTGAGTTTTATTGTGTTAAGCTTTGATCTGTCAAAGTGGTACTATAATTTTTTTTTGCTTACTCATTTAATTCTTGTTTTGTTGTTATCTCTATCAAGTTTGTCTAATGCAGCAAGGGATACTTTCATTTCCACTGAAAAATTGTCAAAAATAAAATAAGGTTTAATTATTTTGTTAATCTCTATAATTTTATTAAATTTTTAATTAAGTTTCTATATTTTTTTTTAATTGAATCTTTATAACATTCAAATTTTATAATTAAGTTCCTACCGTGACAAAAATATTGGAATTAATAGAATATTCTGTTAAACTATTAAAACAAGTGTTAAGTATATTCATTTTGTTTAACGGAATATTCTCTTAATTCCAATATTTTTGTCATGGTAGGGATTTAATTACAAAATTTATTATGATTTTTTAGGGTTTTATATAATACCAGTTCGGTTCAGTTCAGTTAAAATTTTTATTATTAACAAACTGAACCACAATAAAAATAGCAGAACATTTTTTTGTTTTTTTGGTTTACGGTATGTTCAATTTTTTATTTTTTTGGTTTAATTGATCGGTTTAGTTCAATCCGAATCAATTTTGAACATCCTTTCATTTTCTCTTTTTCTTATTTTCCCTGAGTACACATAGAGTACGTACTCTTTCTCTGCTAGAAATTTTTTATTGAATTTTTTTTATTATATAAAAATTTAGATTTCATTTTAAAAACAAAAAAAATAAAATTGTGGAAGGTACAATCCTCTGTTTTAACAATCATTTACTTCTGATTTACACCCCTAGAATAAATACTTTTAATTTACACAAAGAACAGACATTTCTCATAAGCAACAATTTCCTTAAACAATCAGCATGATATTCATGCCCACATGGAAGAACTCCAGTTGTATCTTGGTTCTTATATTCATCTTGTCAAGTTATACACAACAAATTGAAATTAATAATAGCAAAAAATTATCCAAGAGAAGAGTTCATGTTGAATGAATGAAACATGCTACCCATAAGAAGAGTTCATTACCTGACATATTACCTTATACATCCCGTGCAATTAAAAGTTAAAAGCTTGCTACCTTTTAGTTACATAACAAGTATAATAATTTATACCAGACACGTAATAAGATTGAAATTATAATTTTAAATTGATTTATTAAAATTAATTTAAATTGTAATAATTTAATTAATAAATAAATAATATATAACCAAATATGCTTACCAATGTTTTTGTTAAATTTTGTAAATTAGAGAATAATCATGTAGTCAGTTGTTTGGTGATCACATAGATGATCAAGTAATTAGATTGTAAATTTATATCACACTGTGCATCTTATTTTTTTCTCATTTCTGAATGAAAGCGAGAATTAAGAGAAATAAATAGTAATATATATATAAAAAAAGATTTTGCACTACAATACATAATTATTACCAAAAGAAATATTCACATTAAAATATTAAAATTTGACATATTGTAAATCATGAAGATCAATTACAATGTACTGGTCATTTCTCTTTATTTTTTACCATGATATAAATTTTTCTTTTCCAGTCAAGAATCCAATAACATTTAATTGAACAAAAAAAATTAAATTAAAAGTACTAAATTAAGAACAAATTAGTGAATAATATAAAAAGTTATAAGAACAAATGAGTGAATAATATAAGAAATTAAATTCTGCTTGATTCCTCAATCTCAAAATTTGAGAAGACATAGGCCATCATTTCTACCAATTCATTCTCAAATATTTTTGTCAAATAATTATTAATTGAATAATGAATTTTATCATACTACAAAATAAATTAAATATAAAAGCTATTAACATCTACAAAGCTATTAAAAAGAATTGTCTTTACTTGTAGAATGATGTACTTATAAAATTAACTTAAAATATGAACTACAAATATTTTTAAGAATTTAATTTTGATGCACTAACAGTGTAAAGTAGTTTTACACGTGCATCCAATTATGTAATAACACATAAGTAAAAATAACTATCTTTTCACATTAACTGCGTGAATGGTCATCCAAAAGAACGGATGTGATTGTACGACTGTGTAAAATATTTTACACTATTAGTGTATCAAAATTAAACTCTATTTATAAACTGAACTTAACATTACTTGAAAAAATTTAGTAAAAGAATCAACTAATCTTATCATCTATTAGAGCTATTTCTATGTAAGTCGTCTTGTTCTTGTCAAATTTGGATGGAACTTTCTATAGCCTTATAATTCTGGTCTTTATTTTCCATACTTTATCTTCGTGTAATCTATTATAGGTAATATTATTGATAAGATCGTAGACAGTAGCCATTAAGTATGAAAAAAAAATAGAATAAAAACTATGTCAAAATTAAAAAATTTTTAAATGATAAATATGAGAGAAAATTTACTATTACTTATTATATATATTAATAATATGTCAATATTTTAAAAAATATACTAATAATACTAATAGTTTAAAGATAATTGTACTACAGTTATAATAAATTTAGTTATTACTCTAAATAAATAAAATAAATAATATATTTGAAAAATTGTAGTAAAATATCACACCACGAATAATTATATTTGTCAAGTAAATTTATTTATACACTATATCTATTTTATTATTTTATGTAAAATTAAAATCTACTCTCCTAACTTAATATCATATACATATTTGCTTTTGACATTGTCCAAAATTAAATTGGGATTATGTATAAAGTATTAACACTGTAAACGGGGTATAAGTAATATCTAATATTTGAATAAGTAAATACCTAAAATATTGAAAAGGAATTTTTAATACATGTGAGAAATAAAAATAAAAAGAATTAATAAATAATAATAGTGTTTAAATAAAAGAATTGATAAAGAATAATAATTATAGGTAAATAATAATAGTGTTTAAATATTAAAAATTATTTAATAACTCGTGTGATGCACGTGATAATAAATTGTTCAATAATTTGTATCATGCACGTGATAAAGTTGAAATTATAATTTTAAATTATTTTATTAACATTAATTTGAATTGTAATAATTTGATTAATAAAAAAAGTAACATATTATGCATACGTTTTTTCTTAATCTGGTGTTAAGTGTAACAACTCTAATATAGTTATTAATCGTTTTTGTTCATTTTTTTCTAAATTTATGATTAAAATAACAATTATAAATATTAATAATTAAACAAATCATTATATTATAATTATTTACGTTTTATTGCCGAAATAAAAAACGTACTATTTTTTTATTTAAATATTTTTTTTTTTTTGTTATGATTATTTTTTTATATATATATGATTATTTTTTATTCTACAATTGTACAATAATTTTTTATCTTTTATATCTATGCATATTTCTCAATCCCCTTTCATACGCATGATTAACCATTTTTATTTTAAATGGTGATGTATTATTTTTTCTTTTCTTTAACGTATTTTCCTATATTAGCAAAAAAAAGCAAAATCACTTATTGTGACTCTTTTTTTTTCATGCTTTAATCTTAATTAATCAATCTCGTGTCTACACAATATAATTAAACTTTTAATCACTCTAATCTATTGATGAATTACACTTCTCTTAATAATTGCATTACTAATCTGAAATACAAAAAAAAGACGATACATATATTCAAGAAAAAAATAAACTTAAAAATCGAAAAAAAGAAAGAAATTTCATATTAAAAAATTAAAAATAATATATGTAACACCCTCACTATCAGAAGTCACGCTTTCGGCTGCGCTACTCTGATAGCAAGAAATATTACGACTACTTTACATACTAAATAATAAAATAGGAGCCTGTGACTCGACACTATATCACTGAATTCTTCAAAAACCAGAAATAAATACTTTATCTTAAGAAAAATTCAGGCAGGCATAGATTCATACACAAGACTCCTTACATAATAACTCAATATATTATACATATAAAATATACAATTCCTATCCCATTTCCAAATTCATTCAAAAATCATATTTCAAATCAATCCTCATCATCCTTCTTTCCATTAATCAAAAATCCCAATCAAAAACATAATTCTTGCTTTTCTAAATAAATCAATATTAAACATATAACGTTTAAGAACTAAATCTTTTTAAACAATTACTTCAAACAAAACTTCTAATTTTATAAAATTTCGGCAGCATCTCCTCTAAAACTCGGATCATGACACAGCTAAGGCTGGACATCCAAGGCTTTAAACAAGAGGATCATGAATCCCTTTATAATGCCTGGGAGAGGTACAGAGGGATGCTGAGAAAATGCCCTTCTGAAATGTTTTCAGAGTAGGTACAGTTAGACATCTTTTACTCTGGGCTTACAGAAAAAGCTCAGATGTCCCTAGACCACTCAGCTGGTGGATCTATACACATGAGAAAAATAATTGAAGAGGCTCAAGAACTCATAGATACAGTTGCTAGAAATTAACATCTGTACTCAAACAGTGAGTCCTCCATAAAAGAAGAGGCTATGGCAGTAACTACTGATCCCAATCCTAAAGAACAGATTGTGGAACTTAATCAGCAATTACTCCTTATGACAAAACAATTAGCAGAATTCAAAGAGATGCTCCAAGACACTAAAAATGCTAACAAGAATATAGAAGCACAATTAAATCAGACAAGACAGCAGCTATCTAAACAGATAACAGAAGAATGCTAAGCTGTCCAACTAAGGAGCGGGAAGACATTGAATAACTTAGCTCAAAGTAGCAAAAAGTCAAGAAAGGAACAAATGACAGAGGATGACCAAACCACTGCCTAAAATTCCTCTGAGGACATCAAGAGCCCAAAGAGGAATAACTCTGGCGTTCAAACGCCAGAAAAGGGTGGGAAGCTGGCGTTAAACGCCCATCCAACACCCAATCCTGGCGTTCAAACGCCAATGAGGGATCAGACACCTGCAAGTGCTGATAGTAACCCCTCTAAGAAGGCTTCTCCAACCACTTCTGTAGGGAATAAACCTGCAGCAACTAAGGTTGAAGAATATAAAGCCAAGATGCCTTACCCTCAGAAACTCCGCCAAGCGGAACATGATAAACAATTTGCTCATTTTGCAGACTATCTCAGGACTCTTGAAATAAAGATTCCATTTGAAGAGGCACTTGAGCAAATACCCTCTTATGCTAAGTTCATGAAAGAGATCTTAAGTCATAAGAAGGATTGGAGAGAAACTGAAAAAGTGTTTCTCACTGAAGAATGCAGTGCAGTCATTCTGAAAAGCTTACTAGAGAAGCTTCAAGATCCAGGAAGCTTTATGATACCATGCACATTAGAGGGTGCCTGTACCAAGACAGCCCTATGTGACCTTGGAGCAAGTATCAATCTAATACCTGCATCCATTATCAGAAAGCTTGGGTTGACTGAAGAAGTCAAGGCAACCCGGATATGTCTTCAACTTGCTGATGGCTCCATTAAATATCCATCAGGCATCATTGAAGACATGATTGTCAAGGTTGGGCCATTTGCCTTTCCCACTGACTTTGTAGTGCTGGAAATGGAGGAGCACAAGAGTGCAACTCTCATTCTAGGAAGACCTTTCTTAGCAACTGGACAAACTCTTATTGATGTACAAAAAGGGGAAGTGACCCTGAGAGTCAATGAGGATGAGTTCAAGTTAAATGCTGTCAAAGCTATGCAGCATCCAGAAACATCAAATGACTGCATGAGCACTGATATTATTGACTCTTTAGTGGAAGAGATCAATATGACTGAGAGTCTTGAATCAGAGCTAGAAGACATCTTTAAAGATGTTCAGCCTGATCTGGAGGAATCAGAGGAAATAAAAGTACCTCTGAAAATCCCTCAGGAAGAGGAGAAATCTCCTAAACCTGAGCTCAAACCACTACCACCATCCCTAAAATATGCATTTCTGGGAGAAGGGACACTTTTCCAGTGATCATAAGCTCTGCTTTAAATCCACAGGAAGAGAAAGCACTAATTCAAGTGCTAAAAACACACAAGACAGCTCTTGGGTGGTACATAAGTGATCTTAAGGGCATTTATTCACATGTCCATCTGGAGTATTTGCTTACAGAAGAATGCCTTTTGGTCTCTGCAATGCACCTGCAACCTTTCAGAGGTGCATGCTCTCTATTTTCTCTGATATGGTAGAGAAATTCTTGAAAGTCTTCATGGATGACTTCTCAGTATTTGGAGACTCATTCAGCTCCTGTCTTGATCATCTAGCACTTGTCCTGAAAAGGTGCCAAGAAACTAACCTGGTCTTAAACTGGGAAAAATGTCACTTTATGGTGACTGAAGGAATTGTCCTTGGGCATAAAATTTCAAGCAAGGGAATAGAGGTAGATCAAGCCAAGGTAGAGGTAATTGAAAAATTACCACCACCTGCCAATGTAAAGGCAATCAGAAGCTTTCTGGGGCATGCAGGATTCTATAGGAGATTCATAAAGGACTTTTCAAAAACTACAAAACCTCTGAGCAACCTGCTAGCTACTGACACACCATTTGTGTTTGACACAGAGTGTCTGCAGGCGTTTGAAACCCTGAAAGCCAAGCTGGTCACAGCACCAGTCATCTCTGCACCTGATTGGACATTACCATTCGAATTAATGTGTGATGCCAGTGACCATGCCATTGGTGCAGTGTTGGGACAAAGGCATAACAAGCTTCTGCACGTCATTTACTATGCTAGCCATGTTTTAAATGATGCACAGAAGAATTACACAACCACAGAAAAAGAGTTACTTGCAGTGGTTTATGCCATTGACAAGTTTAGATCCTATTTAGTAGGTTCAAAAGTGATTGTGTATACTGACCATGCTGCTCTTAAATATCTACTCACAAAGCAGGATTCAAAACCCAGGCTCATAAGATGGGTGTTTCTTCTACAAGAGTTTGATATAGAAATAAGAGACAGAAAAGGGACAGAGAACCAAGTAGCTGATCACCTGTCCCGGTTAGAACCAGTGGCTGGGGCGTCCCTCCCTTCCACTGAGATCTCTGAGACCTTTCCGGATGAACAACTCTTTGCCATTCAGGAGGCACCATAGTTTGCAGACATTGCAAATTATAAAGCTGTGGGGTTCATACCCCAGGAGTATAGCAGGATGCAAAAGAAAAAACTAATTTCTGATGCAAAGTACTACTTATGGGATGAACCATATCTCTTTAAGAGATGCGCTGACGGAATGATCCGTAGATGCGTCCCTAGAGAGGAGGCACAGAAGATCCTGTGGCATTGTCATGGATCATAGTATGGAGGACATTTTGGAAGTGAGCGAACAGCCACTAAAGTCCTCCAATGTGGCTTCTATTGGCCTACTCTCTATAGAGATGTCCGAGAGTTTGTGCGTAACTGTGACAGTTGCCAAAGAGCTGGTAACTTGCCTCATGGTTATGCCATGCCTCAACAAGGGATCTTAAAGATTGAGTTGTTTGATGTATGGGGTATAGACTTCATGGGTCCTTTCCCACCATCATACTCAAACACTTACATTCTGGTGGCAGTAGACTACGTATCTAAATGGGTGGAAGCAATTGCCACACCCACTAATGATACTAAGACTGTGCTGAAGTTCCTCCAGAAACATATTTTCAGCAGATTTGGTGTTCCCAGAGTACTAATCAGTGATGGGGGAACCCATTTCTGCAATAAACAGCTTAACTCTGCTATGGTTCGATATGGAATTAGCCACAAAGTAGCAACTCCGTATCATCCACAGACAAATGGGCAGGCTAAAGTCTCTAATAGAGAACTAAAGAGAATCCTAGAATGGACTGTAATTTCCCGTAGAAAGGATTGGGCAAGGAGCTTGGATGATGCTCTGTGGGCATACAGAACAGCATTCAAGACTCCTATAGGAACCTCTCCATACCAGCTTGTGTATGGCAAGGCTTGTCATCTGCCCATGGAACTGGAACATAAAGCCTACTGGGCAATCAGATTCCTAAACATGGATGCTAAGTTAGCTGGTGAGAAAAGATTGCTCCAGCTAAATGAGCTGGAAGAGTTCAGACTCAATGCTTTTGAAAATGCAAAAATTTATAAGAAAAAAAGCAAAAAAGTGGCATGACAAGAAATTGTCATCCAGAGTCTTTGAGCCAGGACAAAAAGTTTTACTATTCAACTCTAGGCTCAGATTATTCCCTGTGAAATTAAAATCCCGGTGGAGGGGACCATATGTGATTACAGGAGTGTCACCATATGGATATGTTGAGCTTCAAGATGTTGATTCTGACAAAAAGTTCATTGTCAATGGACAGAGAATCAAACATTATCTTGAAAGCAATTTTGAGCAAGAATGCTCAAAATTGAGGCTTGAATGAAGCTCAGTAAGAGTCCAGCTAAAGACAATAAAGAAGCACTTGCTGGGAGGCAACCCAGCCATTAGCAAGTTATTTATTTTAATTAATACTTGTAGAGGTTTGATATACATTTTCATCAAAGGCTAAAGCATCAAAATTGAAGGAATTCACAGAGTTACAGAAGGATTCAGTACAAAAAGCAGAGAAAAGGAGCTTGCTGGCAAGAAAACACCAGTAAGGGGCATTTTGGGCGTTAAACGCCAGTAAAGGTACCATTTTGGGCGTTAAACGCCAGAATGGGTACCACTCTGGGTGTTTAACGCTAGATTTGTAGTATCCTGGGCGTTCAGCAAAACGCCCAGTGATAAAGGAGTTTCTGGCGTTTAACGCCAGCCAGGGTACCTGGCTGGGCGTTAAACGCCCATAATGGCCAACAACTGGGCGTTAAATGCCAGAATGGATACCATTCTGGGCGTTTAACGCCAGAAAGGCAGGGGGAGGAGATTTTGTTTCCAACTTCAATTTTTTTTCAAATTTTCATGTTTTGACTCATAATTTTCTGCATAAACATGTTTCAAACTTCCATCATTCACCCTCAATCCTCATCATTCAATAATTTTCTAAATTATTTCTCAAAATTCTTTCAAATCCTTTCCAAATCTTCTTCAAAAACTCAAATATCTTCTCAAATTCTTTCCATATCTTTTCATATCTCTCTCAAATTTTTCGAAAGCCATCCCCTCCTCCTATAAATATAGTTTCGGCCATCCCCTCCTCTACACCATTCGAATTTACCTCTTCTCCTCTCTCCTCCCTTTCCTTTCTTTTGCTTGAGGGCAAGCAAACCTCTAAGTTTGGTGTGCTTTTCCGTGATCACTGAGCTAAGACTCATCAAGATCATGGCACCTAAGGGAAAACAAACCAAGATAAGAGGCAAGAAAGAGAATACTCCAAAGAGTCTTTGGAATCAAGAGAGGTTCCTATCCAAAGAACATGCAGACCATTACTACAAAATAATGGGTCTGAGGTTAGTGATCCCGAAAGTTAAATTCAATCTGAAAGAAGATGAATATCCGGAGATCCAAGAGCAAATTCGAAACAGAGGATGGGAAATTCTAGCCAATCCTGAAACAAAGGTTGGAAGAAACATGGTTCAGGAATTCTACTCAAATCTGTGGCTGACAGATAAGCAGAGAATGACTGGAACCGCCTTTCATACTTATAGAACCATGGTCAGAGGAAGAATTATTTACTTCCATCTGGACAAAATAAGAGAGGTCTTCAAACTGCCTCAACTACAAGATGATCCTGAATCCTTTAATAGGAGAATGGTGAGAGTAGATAAGGGGCTTGATCAAGTTCTAGAGGACATATGCCTCCCTGGAACTAAGTGGACAACCAATTCCAAAAGTGTCCCAAACCAACTCAGGAGAGGAGATCTCAAACCAGTTGCAAGAGGCTGGCTGGACTTCATTGGGCGTTCTATATTGCCCATTAGCAACCGCTCTGAGGTCACTGTCAAAAGAGCAGTGATGATTCATTGTATTATGCTTGGAAAGGAAGTAGAGATTCATCATCTAATTTCTTGTGAGATTCACACAATTGCAAACAAGAACTCCACTGAAGCCAAACTGGCCTACCCAAGCTTAATTTCTCTGCTATGTAAAGATGCTGGGGTGAGGATGGGAGTAGATGAATTCATCCCAATTGAACACTCAATCACCAAGAAGTCAATGGAAGGACAAGTGCAAGACAACTCCATCAAAAAGAGGGCGCAGGAGTTCCTCCCAGAAATTTCTGAAATTGACTACTGGACCCGCTTAGAAGCATCTGTTACCAAGCTGCAGGAAGCTATGGAACAACTTAAGAAAGAACAGCAGAATCAAAACTGCATGCTCTGCAAGCTGCTGAAGGAACAGGAGAAGCAGGGGCGTGAGCTACATGAGCTGAAGCGCCAGAAGCTCTCCCTTGAAGGACCAAGCACCCCACAAAAAGAGGGAGCATCAACTTCTCAAAATCAAGGTTGTTGAGTCCTAACTCTGTGATAACCTTTATTATTAAGATTCTATTTTAAGAGTCATTTATTTTTCTGCTTTTAATTTTCTGTCTTCTATTATTATGGGTCTGCTCTTATATTTATCTTTGAGTCTTATTTTTCCATAATCAATAAAATTAGAGTTTATGTCTTAAAGCTATGAATGTCCTATGAATCCATCACCTTTCTTAAATAAAAAGTGTTTTTAACTGAAAAAGAAAAAGAAGTACATGAATTTCGAATTTTAAAATAGTTTAATTATTTTGATGTGGTGGCAATACTCTTGTTCTCTGAATGAATGCTTGAACAGTGCATATTTTTGAATATGATTGTTTATGAATATTAAAATTGTTGGCTCTTGAAAGAATGAAAGAAAAAGGAGAAATGTTATTTGATGATCTGAAAAATCATAAAATTGATTCTTGAAGAGGATCCAAGGCTTTGAGCATCAGTGGATATGAGGGCCTAAAGGAATAAAATCTTGGCCTAAGCGGCTAAACCAAGCTGTCCCTAACCATGTGCTTGTGGCGTGAAGGTGTCAAGAGAAAACTTGAGACTGAGCGGTTAAAGTCGTAGTCCAAAGCAAAAAAAATAAGAGTGTGCTTAAGAGCTCTGGACACCTCTAATTGGGGAATTTAGCAAAGCTGAGTCACAATCTAAAAAGGTTCACCCAGTTATGTGTCTGTGGCATTTATGTATCCGGTGGTAATACTGGAAAACAAAGTGCTTAGGGTCACGGCCAAGACTCATAAAGTAANTAGTTGCTTGGGAACAAGCAACAATTTAAGTTTGGTGTTGTGATGAGCGGATAATTCATACGCTTTTTGGCATTATTTTTAGTATATTTTAGTTAGTTTTTATTATGTTTTTATTAGTTTTTAAATAAAAATCACTTTTGTGGGCTTTACTATGAGTTTGTGTGTTTTTCTGTGATTTCAGGTATTTTCTGGCTGAAATTGAGGGGCCTGAGCAAAAATCTGATTCAGAGGCTGAAAAAGGACTGCAGATGCTGTTGGATTCTGACCTCTCTGCACTCAAAGTAGATTTTCTGGAGCTACAGAAGCCCAATCGGCGCGCTCTTAATTGGGTTGGAAAGTAGACATCCTGGGCTTTCCAGCAATATATAATAGTTTATACTTTGCCTGAGATTTGATGGCCCAAACAGGCGTTCCAAGTCAGCTCAAGAATTCTGGCGTTTAACTCCAGAACTGGCACAAAAGCTGGAGTTAAACGCCCAAACTGGCATAAAAACTGGCGTTTAACTCCAGGAAATGTCTCTACATATGAAAACTTCAATGCTCAGCCCAAGCACACACCAAGTGGGCCCCCGAAGTGGAATTTTACAATAAACACCCTAGCTTACTCATTTTCTTTAACCCTAGGTCACTAGTTTACTATAAATACTACTTTCAGTGATTCATCTTGTACCTCATGACATTATACACGTTTCATATTGTATCTTCTACGGCATGAGTCTCTAAACCCCATTGTTGGGGGTGAGGAGCTCTGCTGTTCTTCATGAATTAATACAATTACTACTGTTTTCCATTTTATTACGCTTGCTTCCATTCTAAGATATTCATTCGCACTTCAACTTGATGGATGTGATGATCCGTGACACTCATCATCATTCTCACCTATGAACGCGTGCCTGACAACCACCTCCGTTCTACCTTAGATTGAATGCATATCTCTTAGCCTCATGATTCAAATCAGAGTCTTCGTGGTATAAGCTAGAATCATTGGCGGTCATTCCTGAGATCCAGAACGTCTAAACCTTGTTTGTGGTATTCTGAGAAGGATCTGGGAAGGGATGACTGTGACGAGCTTCAAACTCGCGAGTGTTGGGCGTAGTGACAGACGCAAAAGGATCAATGGATCCTATTCCGACATAATCGAGAACCGACAGATGATTAGCCGTGCGGTGACAGCGCATTTGGAACATTTTCACTGAGAGGACGGGATGTAGCCATTGACAACGGTGATGCCCAACATAAAGCTTGCCATGGAAGGAGTCTTGCGTGCATGAAGAAGAAGACAGTAGGAAAGCAGAGGTTCAGAAGACAAAGCATCTCTAAAGCCTCAACCTGTTCTTCATTAATGCATAACAAGTATTTATTTCATGTTCTTTTACTTTTTACAATTAAATCTGAGAATTACTGATATCCTGACTAAGAATTACAAGATAACCATAGCTTGCTTCAAGCCGACAATCTTCGTGGGATCGACCCTTACTCACGTAAGGTATTACTTGGATGACCCAGTGCACTTGCTGGTTAGTTGTGCGGAGTTACAAAAGTGTGATTGTAATTTTGTGCACCACATGGCTGTGTAGCTAGCCTCCCAATGTAACATAAGATGATCAAAAGATCAAAAGTGATCAAAAGATATAAAATAAGTCTCTAAAAGTAGTTTTTATACTAAACTAGTTACTAGGGTTTACAAAAATTGAGTAACTAAGTGCAAATAGTGCAGAAATCCACTTCCGGGGGCCACTTGGTGTGTGCTTGGAGTTAAACGCCAGCTTGGATGCCAGTTTGGGCGTTTAACTCCAATTCTGGTGCCAGTTTGGGCGTTTTACACCAAGATGTTTTAGGCTGGCTTTGTACACCAGTTTGGGCTATCAAATCTCGAGAAAAATATAAACTATTATATATTGATGGAAAGCTCAGGATGTCTACTTTCCAACGCAGTTAAGAGCGCACCAATTAGGCTTCTGTAGTCCAAAAAATCTACTTCGAGTGTAGGAGGGTCAGAATCTAACAGCATCTGCAGTCCTTTTTCAGCCTCTGAATCAGATTTTTGCTCAGGTCCCTCAATTTCAGCCAGAAAATACCTGAAATCACAGAAAAACACACAAACTCATAGTAAAGTCCTGAAATGTGATTTTTGCATAAAAACTAATAAAAATATAATAAAAAGTAACTAAAACATATTAAAAACTATGTAAAAACAATGCCAAAAAGGGTATAAATTATCCGCTCATCACAACACCAAACTTAAATTGTTGCTTGTCCCCAAGCAAATAAAAACAAAATAGGATAAAAAGAAGAGAAAATACAATAAATTCCAAACTTATCAATGAACTTAGTTCCAATTAGATGAGCGGGACTTGTAGCCTTTTTGCTTCTGAACAGTTTTGACATCTCACTTTATCTTTTTAAGTTTAGAATGATTGGCATCCATAGGAACTCAGAATTCAGATAGTGTTATTGATTCTCTTAGTTCAATATGTTGATTCTTGAACACAGCTACTTTATGAGTCTTGGCCGTGACCCTAAGCATTTTGTTTTCCAGTATTACCACCGGATACATAAATGCCACAGACACATAACTAGGTGAACCTTTTCAGATTGTGACTCAGCTTTGCTAGAGTCCCCAGTTAGAGGTGTCCATAGCTCTTAAGCACACTCTTTTTGTTTTGGACCACGACTTTAACTGCTCAGTCTCAAGCTTTTCACTTGACACTTTCACGCCACAAGCACATGGTTAGGGACAGTTTGATTTAGCCGCTTAGGCCAGGATTTTATTCCTGTGGGCCCTCCTATCCATTAATGCTGAAAGCCTTGGATCCTTTTTACCCTTGCCTTTTGGTTTAAAGGGTTATTGGCTTTTTCTGCTTGCTTTTTCTTTCTCTTTCTCTTTTTTTTCTTTATTTTTTTCGCCCATTTTTTTTCGCAAGCTTTTGTTTTTCATTACTTTTTCTTGCTTCAAGAATCAATTTTATAATTTTCCAGATCATCAACAACATTTTTCCTTTTTCTATTATTCTTTCAAGAGCCAACAATTTTAACATTCATAAACAACAAATTCAAAAATATGCACTGTTCAAGCATTCATTCAGAAAACAAAAAGCATTGCCACCACATCAAAATAATTAAGCTAATTTCAAGACAAAATTCGAAATCCATGTACCTCTTGTTCTTTTGCAAATAAAAACAATTTTCATTTAAGAAAAGTGATGGATTCATAGGACATTCATAGCTTTAAGGTATAGACACTAGACACTAATGATCATGTAATAAAGACACAAACATAGACAAAACATAAAGCATATAATTCGAAAAACAGAAAAATAAGACCAAGGAAATTAAAGAACGGGTCCACCTTAGTGATGGCAGCTAGTTCTTCCTCTTGAAGATCTTATGGAGTGCTTGAGCTCCTCTATGTCTCTTCCTTGCCTTTGTTGCTCCTTCCTCATGGCTCTTTGGTCCTCTCTAATTTTCATTGAGGATAATGGAGTGCTCTTGGTGCTCCATTCTTAGTTGCCCCATGTTGGAACTTAATTCTCCTAGGGAGGTGTTGATTTGTTCCCAATAGTTTTGTGGAGGAAAGTGCATCCCTTGAGGTATCTCAGGGATTTCTTGATGAGGAATTTTCTCATGCTCTTGTTGAGGTCCATGAGTGGGCTCTCTTGTTTACTCCATCATCTTCTTAGTGATGGGCTTTTAAGATGAATCTCCATCTCCCATGACTCAGAGTTGGAAGTAATTACCTTCCCTTTCCTCTTTCTAGAGGTTTTTCCGGTCTTAGGTGCCATTAATGGTTATGGAAAAATAAAAAGCAGAGCTTTTTCCACACCAAACTTAAAAGGTTTGCTCGTCCTCGAGCAAAAGAAGAGAGAAGGGATTAGAAGAAGAAGAGATGGAAGAGATGGAGGTGTGTGAATGGTTCGGCCAAGGGGGTTTTAGGTGGTTATGATGTGTGAAAAGGAAGGAGTGATGAGGGGCCTATATAGGAGTGGAGTGAAGAGGGAATTCTTGTAATAGGGGTTGAGTTTGGGAGGGAAATGGTTTGAATTTGAATGGTGAGGTAGGTGGGGTTTATGATGGATGGATGTGAGTGGTGAAGAGAATATGGGGAAGAGTTATTGATGGGATTGGTCAAGGGTATTTGGGGAAGAGTGTTATGGAAAGGTGTGAAGAGAAGAGAAGAAGAGGTGGGGATCCTGTGGGGTCCACAGATCCTGAGGTGCCAAGGAATTCTGCTTCCTGCACCATTCTGGCATTCAAACGCCCTCTGTGTGCCAAATCTGGCGTTAAACGCCAGCTCTGCTATCTTTTCTGGTGTTAAACGCCAGTCTACTGCCCCTTTCTGGCGTTTAAGGCCAGCCAGACACCCTTTTCTGGCGTTAAACACCAGTCTGTCTGCCCTTTCTGGCGTTTAACGCCAGCTAGACGCCAGACACCCCTTTCTGGCGTTAAACGCTCAGAGTGCTGCCCATTCTGGCCTTTAACGCCCAGAATGCTGCCAGGATGGCGTTAAATGCCCATTCTGCTATCCTTACTGGCATTTAAATGCCAGTAAGCCTGTTCTCCAGGGTGTTCTATTTTTTGATGCTGTTTTTGATTTTGCTTTAATTCTGCAGCTATTTTTATGACTTCACATGATCATCAACCTAAAGAAAACATAAAATAACAAAGGAAAATAAATAAATATAATTAAATAACATTGGGTTGCCTCCCAATAAGTGCTTCTTTAATGTCAATAGCTTGACAGTGAGTTCTTAGAGAGCTTCACAGAGACTCAGAGCTTGATGTTGGCCTCCCAACACCAAACTTAGAAATTGAGTGTGGGGGTTCTGTTTGACTCTGTATTGAGAGAAGCCTTTCATGCTTCCTCTCCATGGTTATAGAAGAAGATCCTTGAGCCTTAAACACAAGGTATTCCTCATTCAATTGAAGGATTAACTCTCCTCTATCCACATCAATCACATCTCTTGCTGTGGCTAGGAAGTATCTTCTAAGGATGATGGATTCATCCTCATCCTTCCCAGTGTCTAGGATTATGAAGTCAGCAGGGATGTAAAAGCCTTCAACCTTCACTAAGACATCCTCTACAAGTCCATAAGCCTATTTCCTTGAATTGTCTACCATCTCTAGTGAGATTCTTGCAGCTTGTACCTCAAAGATCCCTAGTTTCTCCATTATAGAGAGTGGCATGAGGTTTATACTTGAACCAAGGTCACACATAGCCTTCTTAAAGGTCATGGTGCCTATGATGCAAGGTATTAAGAACTTTTCGGGATCTAGTTTCTTCTGAGGTAATTTCTGTTGAACCAAGGTATTTAGTTCATTGATGAGCAATGGAGGTTCATCCTCCCAAGTCTCATTACCAAATAACTTGGCATTCAGATTCATGATTGCTCCTAGATACTGAGCAACTTGCTCTTCAATAATATCTTCATCTTCTTCAGAGGAAGAATACTCATCAGAGCTCATGAATGGCAATAGTAAGTTCAGTAGAATCTCTATGGTCTCTATATGAGCTTCAGATTCCTTTGGTTCCTCAATAGGGAACTCCTTAGTGGCCAGTGGGCGTCCATTGAGGTATTCCTCACTGGAATTCACTGCCTTTCCCTCCTCTGCAGGTTCGGCCATGTTGGACGTATTTATGGCCTTGCACTCTCTCTTTGAATTCTCTTCTGTATTGCTTGGGAGAGTACTTGGAGGAGTTTTGGCCACTCTTTCACTCAGTTGACCCACTTGTGCCTCCAAATTTCTAATGGAGGACCTTGTTTTAGTCATGAAACTGAGTGGTCTTAGATAGATTAGAGACTATGGTTGCTAGGTCAGAGTGGCTCTGCTTAGAATTCTCTATCTGTTGCTCAGAAGATGATGGAAAGGGCTTGCTATTGCCAAACCTATTTCTCCCACCATTATTATTGAAGCCTTGAATCGGCTTCTGTTGATCCTTCCATGAGAAATTTGGGTGATTTCTCCATGAAGGATTATAGGTGTTTCCATAGGATTCTTCCATGTAATTCACCTCTTCCATTGCAGGATTCTCAGGGTCATAAGCTTCTCCTTCAGAAGAGGCTTCTTTAGCACTGCCGGATGCAGCTTGCATTCCAGTCAGATTCTGAGAAATCATATTGACTTGCTAAGTTAATATTTTGTTCTAAGCTAATATTGCATTCAGAGTATCAATCTCAAGAACTCATTTCTTCTGAGTCATCCCATTATTCACAGGATTTCTTTCAGAAGTATACATGAACTGGTTATTTGCAACCATTTCAATGAGTTCCTGGGCTTCTGCAGGCATCTTCTTCAGATGAAGAGATCCACCAGCAGAGTGATCCAATGACATCTTGGACAATTCAGACAGACCATCATAGAATATACATGAGATGCTCCATTCTGAAAGCATGTCAGAAGGACACCTTCTGATCGATTTCTTGTATCTTTCCTAAGCTTCATAGAAGGATTTACCTTTCTTCTGTCTGAAGGTTTGGATTTCCACTCTAAGCTTGCTCAACTTTTGAGGTGGAAAGAATTTGGCCAAGAAGGCATTGACCAACTTTTCCCAAGAGTTCAGGCTTTCTTTAGGTTGTGAGTCCAACCATATCCTAGCTCTGTCTCTTACAGCAAAAAGAAAAAGCATAAGTTTGTAGACCTCAGGATTAACCCCATTGGTCTTAACAGTGTCACATATTTGCAAGAATTCAGCTAAAAACTGATGAGGATCTTCCAATAGAAGTCCATGAAACTTGCAATTCTTCTGCATTAGAGAAACTAATTGAGGCTTAAGCTCAAAGTTGTTTGCTCTAATTGCAGGAATTGAGATGCTTCTTCCATAGAAGTCAGAAGTGGGTGCAGTAAAGTCACCAAGCATCTTCCTTGCATCTCCACTATTGTTGTTATTTTCGGCTGCCATCTCTACTTCTTTTTCAAAAATTTCTGTTAGGTCCTCTCCAGAGTTTTGTGCTTTAGCTTCTCTTAGCTTCCTCTTCAGAGTCCTTTCAGGTTCAGGATCAGCTTCAACAAGAATTTTCTTATCCTTGTTCCTACTTATATAAAAAAGAAGAGAACAGAAAAGAAAAGAAGAGGAATCCTCTATATCACAGTATAGAGATTCCTTTATGTGAGTAGAAGAATGGAAGAATAGAATGAAGAAGGGAGAAGAAGAATTCGAACACAGAGAGAGGGAGAAGGTTCGAATTATAAGAAGAGAAGTGTTAGTAAATAAATAAAATAAATAGAAAGAGATGAGAGAGAGAGAGAGAGAGTGTGTGTGTATTCGAAAATTAATTCAAAAAAAAAGAAAAATATTTTTGTTTTTATTTTAATTATTAGTTAGAATTCGAATTTAAGAAGGAAAATAAATTAAAATTAGAATTTAAAACAATTAGTTAATTAAAAGGAATTTTGAAAAAGTTGTTAGTGGTTTTCCAAAATCAGAGAGAGCAAGGTAGTTAAGTAGTTTTAAAAAAGGATAAGAAATAGTAAACTTTTAAAATCAAACAAAAAGTCAAGTAGTTAATTGAAAAAGATTTGAAAATCAATTTTGAAAAGATAAGTTAGAAAAAGATTTTGAAATTAAATTTTGAAAAAGATATGATTGAAATCTATTTTGAAAAAGATTTGAAAAGAAAATTTAAAAATATTTGATTTTTGAAATTAAAGTTGATTACTTGACTAACAAGAAACTAAAAGATATGATTCTAGAATTTAAAGATTGATCCTTTCTTAATAGGCAAGTAACAACTTGAAATTTTTGAATCAAAATATTAATTGTTAGCATTAATTTCGAAAATATGAAATAAAATTAAGAAAAAAAATTTTGAAAATCAATTTTTAAAATTTTCGAAAAAAACAGGAAAGAAAAATGAAAAAAGTTTTGATTTTTTTGAAAAAGATTTGAAAAGATAGAATTTTTAAATTGAAATTTTTACTTGACTAACAAGAAAGAACTAAATTTTAAAAATTTTTTACTAAGTCAACCCAAAATTTCGAAATTTATGAGTAAAATAAGGGAAAGATATTATTTTTGATTTTTTTGAATTAATGAAGAAAGAGAAAAACAACAAAATGACACAAAATATGGAAATTTAATATCAAAACAAATAATGCATGCAAGAACACTTTGAATGTCAAGATGAACACCAAGAACACTTTGAAGATCATGATGAACATCAAGAACATATTTTTGAAAAATTTTAAGAAAAGAAAGACATGCAAGATACCAAACTTAAAAATTTTTTACTTTTAAACACAATGAATTCGAAAATGCACAAGAGAAACAAGAAAAGACACAAAACAAGAAAATTTAAAGATCAAACAAGGAAAATCATCAAGAACAACTTGAAGATCAATAAAGAACACAATGCATATATTTTCGAAAATTAAAGAAAAATTAAAATATGCAATTGACACCAAACTTAAAATTTGACACTAGACTCAAACAAGAAACACAAATTTTTTTGGTTTTTATGATTTTAAAATTTTTTTGTATTTTTTTCGAAATTAAAAATAAAAAGCTTAAACATAAAATAAAATTACCCAATCTAACCAACAAGATGAACCGTCAGTTGTCCAAACTCGAACAATCCCCGGCAACGGTGCCAAAACTTGGTGCACGGAAATCGTAATTCACACTTTTCACATCTCCGCACAACTAACCAGCAAGTGCACTGGGTCGTCCAAGTAATACCTTACGTGAGTAAGGGTCGATCCCACGGAGATTGTCGGCTTGAAGCAAGCTATGGTCATCTTGTAAATCTCAGTCAGGCAGATTCAAATGGTTATAAAGTTTTAATAATTAAAAGATAAATAAAACATAAAATAAAATAAAGTTACTTATGTAATTCATTGGTGGGAATTTCAGATAAGCGTCTGGAGATGCTTTGTTGTTTCTGAACCTCTGCTTTCCTATTGCCTTCTTCCAACCATGCGTGCTCCCTTCCATGGCAAGCTGTAAGATCCTCTCAGTAAAAATGGTCCTCTATGGTTTCTGCACGGCTAATCAACTGTCGAATTTCTCGTCTCGGATGAAAAATACCAGGTACAGCTACCACATGGCTAATCATCTGTCGGTTCCCGCTAGCGTCGGAATAGAATCCATTGATCATTTTGCACACTGTCACTGCGCCCAATATTCCCAGGTTTGAAGCTCGTCACAGTCATCCCTTTCCAGATCCTACTCGGAATACCACAGACACGGTTTAGACTTTCCGGATCCCAGGAATGCTGCCAATGATTCTAGCCTATACCATGAAGATACTAATTTCACGGACTCGGTCCGTGTACTAGATATCCAAGAGAATATACTCCAGCTGTTGTCCAATGACTACGTTGAACATCATGTAGACCGCTTTGTGGTTGTCAGGCACGCGGATCTTGGCTAAGCGAGTAACGAAGATAGTGGGTGATTGTCACGGGTCACCCCTTCATTCTGACTTAACTGAATTAAGTACGAGAGTATATCTTGGAGAAGAAGTAGGTGTGAATTTAGAGATAAACAATAGTACTTGCATTAATTCAAGAAGAACAGCAGAGCTCCGCACCTTAATCTATGAGGTGTAGAAACTCCACCGTAGAAAATACATAAGAGAAAATAGGTCTAGGCATGGCCGTGTGGCTAGCCTCCCAATGTAACATAAGATGATCAAAAGTGATCAAAAGATATAAAATAAGTTTCTAAAAGTAGTTTTATACTAAACTAGTTACTAGGGTTTACAGAAATTGAGTAACTAAGTGCAGATAGTGCAGAAATCCACTTCCACGGCCCACTTGGTGTGTGCTTGGGCTGAGCATTGAAGCTTTCATGTGCATAGGCTATTCCTGGACTTAAATGCCAGCTTGGTTGCCAGTTTGGGCGTTTAACTCCAATTCTGGTGCCAGTTTGGGCGTTTTACGCCAAGATGTTTTAGGCTGGCTTTGGATGCCAGTTTGGGCCATCAAATCTCGGGCAAAATATGAACTATTATATATTGCTGGAAAGCCCAGGATGTCTACTTTCCAATACAATTGAGAGCGTGTCAATTGGGCTTTTGTAACTCTAGAAAATCTACTTCAAGTGCAGGAGGGTCAGAATCCAATAGCATCTACAGTCCTTTTTTAGCCTCTGAATCAGATTTTTGCTCAGGTCCCTCAATTTCAGCCAGAAAATACCTGAAATCACATAAAAACACACAAACTCATAGTAAAGTCTAGAAATGTGATTTTTGCATAAAAATTAATAAAAATATAATAAAAAGTAACTAAAATATATTAAAAACTATGTAAAAATAATGCCAAAAAGGGTATAAATTATCCGCTCATCAGCCTGTCGACCACATTGTTTTTTTAACCATCTATCTTGAAAATTTACACCTTATTGAATTTCTTCAAGTTTTGGTAAATTGTTGATGCCATGTGACCTCTTTGTTTTGAGCCTACCTTGTAACTTCTGCTTTACACCACACTTTTTCCTTATATCTAAGTCTTATGACTTATACAGTATTTAAAAATTTATATATATGCCGAGATTTCTTGCTTTTCTCAAGTATTTAGAAGTAAAGTATTAAAACTATGTAACATCTTGTGTATTACTTCAATTTTCGAAAACAAAAATTTTTATATGGTGGGTAGAATGTAAGATCCAAAATTCTTGAAAAATCTTATTATGAGCCAATTCAAAATTTATTTATTTATTAAAAATTTTATTTTCAGAAATTATTTTATTAAAATTAATTAAATCAAGTTTTAGTAATTAAAATAGGGATTTTACTTAATTTTATAAATATTGAATAATTTTTTATATTTAAATAATAAGATTTAGTAGTTGTAAAAGAAAAGAAAATTTATATGATTTAATTTAAATAATTCAAATTTTGGAATTTAATACTTTAATTTTTATAAATAGAAAAATAAATTATATTATCTTAAATTTTAAATTAGAATACTTGATTGAGAATTAATCAACAAATTGATAATTAAATAATATTTTTAAAGTAATTTTTGAGAATAAATTAGATTTCAATTAATTACAATATCACCAAATTTTATGAAAATTACTCAAACGTTAATTTACCCAAAAATCTATAATTTTACATTTTGCCCCAAATCCTATCCTAACCCAAAAAATAAAACACAAAATCCTAATCCCCTTGTACCCAACTCTGTCCATCACTAACCCCTTCCCCTATCACACACAGACGGCCAAATGGAAGAAAGAAAAGAAAATGTTGAGGGAGAGAGGGAGAAACAGAGACAGAGAAGAGAAGAAAGGAGGGGGGACAAGCCAGTGCCGTTGGGCCTCACCATCGTTGCCGAACTGCTCGTTGCTGGTGCTGATGCGGAGGAGGGAGCCAGAGGAGAAGAACGACGCTGTTCCGCCGTTCCTCATTGCAGCAGAAACTCGCTGCCGCTACTGCTGTGTCCGTGCCGCCG